>NW_027199632.1:0-5000 GCF_038502225.1 Cherax quadricarinatus | reverse complement strand
TTGGATGTCCTGGCCCTAAGCGAAACAAAGCTGAAGGGGGTAGGGGAGTTTCGGTGGGGGGAAATAAATGGGATTAAATCTGGAGTATCTGAGAGAGTTAGAGCAAAGGAAGGGGTAGCAGTAATGTTGAATGATCAGTTATGGAAGGAGAAAAGAGAATATGAATGTGTAAATGCAAGAATTATGTGGATTAAAGTAAAGGTTGGATGCGAAAAGTGGGTCATAATAAGCGTGTATGCACCTGGAGAAGAGAGGAATGTAGAGGAGAGAGAGAGATTTTGGGAGATGTTAAGTGAATGTATAGGAGCCTTTGAACCAAGTGAGAGAGTAATTGTGGTAGGGGACCTGAATGCTAAAGTAGGAGAAACTTTTAGAGAGGGTGTGGTAGGTAAGTTTGGGGTGCCAGGTGTAAATGATAATGGGAGCCCTTTGATTGAACTTTGTATAGAAAGGGGTTTAGTTATAGGTAATACATATTTTAAGAAAAAGAGGATAAATAAGTATACAAGATATGATGTAGGGCGAAATGACAGTAGTTTGTTGGATTATGTATTGGTAGATAAAAGACTGTTGAGTAGACTTCAGGATGTACATGTTTATAGAGGGGCCACAGATATATCAGATCACTTTCTAGTTGTAGCTACACTGAGAGTAAAAGGTAGATGGGATACAAGGAGAATAGAAGCATCAGGGAAGAGAGAGGTGAAGGTTTATAAACTAAAAGAGGAGGCAGTTAGGGTCAGATATAAACAGCTCTTGGAGGATAGATGGGCTAATGAGAGCATAGGCAATGGGGTCGAAGAGGTATGGGGTAGGTTTAAAAATGTAGTGTTAGAGTGTTCAGCAGAAGTTTGTGGTTACAGGAAAGTGGGTGCGGGAGGGAAGAGGAGCGATTGGTGGAATGATGATGTAAAGAGAGTAGTAAGGGAGAAAAAGTTAGCATATGAGAAGTTTTTACAAAGTAGAAGTGATGCAAGGAGGGAAGAGTATATGGAGAAAAAGAGAGAGGTTAAGAGAGTGGTGAAGCAATGTAAAAAGAGAGCAAATGAGAGAGTGGGTGAGATGTTATCAACAAATTTTGTTGAAAATAAGAAAAAGTTTTGGAGTGAGATTAACAAGTTAAGGAAGCCTAGAGAACAAATGGATTTGTCAGTTAAAAATAGGAGAGGAGAGTTATTAAATGGAGAGTTAGAGGTATTGGGAAGATGGAGGGAATATTTTGAGGAATTGTTAAATGTTGATGAAGATAGGGAAGCTGTGATTTCGTGTATAGGGCAAGGAGGAATAACATCTTGTAGGAGTGAGGAAGAGCCAGTTGTGAGTGTGGGGGAAGTTCGTGAGGCAGTAGGTAAAATGAAAGGGGGTAAGGCAGCCGGGATTGATGGGATAAAGATAGAAATGTTAAAAGCAGGTGGGGATATAGTTTTGGAGTGGTTGGTGCAATTATTTAATAAATGTATGGAAGAGGGTAAGGTACCTAGGGATTGGCAGAGAGCATGCATAGTTCCTTTGTATAAAGGCAAAGGGGACAAAAGAGAGTGCAAAAATTATAGGGGGATAAGTCTGTTGAGTATACCTGGTAAAGTGTATGGTAGAGTTATTATTGAAAGAATTAAGAGTAAGACTGAGAATAGGATAGCAGATGAACAAGGAGGCTTTAGGAAAGGTAGGGGGTGTGTGGACCAGGTGTTTACAGTGAAACATATAAGTGAACAGTATTTAGATAAGGCTAAAGAGGTCTTTGTGGCATTTATGGATTTGGAAAAGGCGTATGACAGGGTGGATAGGGGGGCAATGTGGCAGATGTTGCAGGTGTATGGTGTAGGAGGTAGGTTACTGAAAGCAGTGAAGAGTTTTTACGAGGATAGTGAGGCTCAAGTTAGAGTATGTAGGAAAGAGGGAAATTATTTCCCAGTAAAAGTAGGCCTTAGACAAGGATGTGTGATGTCACCGTGGTTGTTTAATATATTTATAGATGGGGTTGTAAGAGAAGTAAATGCGAGGGTCTTGGCAAGAGGCGTGGAGTTAAAAGATAAAGAATCACACATAAAGTGGGAGTTGTCACAGTTGCTCTTTGCTGATGACACTGTGCTCTTGGGAGATTCTGAAGAGAAGTTGCAGAGATTGGTGGATGAATTTGGTAGGGTGTGCAAAAGAAGAAAATTAAAAGTGAATACAGGAAAGAGTAAGGTTATGAGGATAACAAAAAGATTAGGTGATGAAAGATTGGATATCAGATTGGAGGGAGAGAGTATGGAGGAGGTGAATGTATTCAGATATTTGGGAGTGGACGTGTCAGCGGATGGGTCTATGAAAGATGAGGTGAATCATAGAATTGATGAGGGAAAAAGAGTGAGTGGTGCACTTAGGAGTCTGTACCACACTGGACTTAGAACAAGGTACGCAGTGCTCTACCACCGTACCACACTGGACTTGGAACAAGGTACGCAGTGCTCTACCACCGTACCACACTGGACTTGGAACAAGGTACGCAGTGTTCTACCACCGTACCACACTGGACCAATACCTTGTTATATATACACACATACCCCTCTGGGTTTTCTATTTCCACTTATTTCCATGGGTCAGTAGGACAATTCTTCCTCCGTAAGTCATGCGTGTCGTAAGAGGCGACTAAAATACTGGACGTAAGGCGCTAATAACCCCTTCTCCTGTATAAATTACTAAATTAAAAGAAAAACTAAGGTTTTCCTTTTTAGGTCACCCTACCTCGGTAGGTTACTGCCGGTTTGTTGAAAAAAATATTTATAATGTTAAACCCCAATGGAAATAAGTAACTATCATAGGTAATCTACACAAATTCTGCTATATATGATAATGTACGTAACTGCATATATATCGAAAAAGTCATTGACAACATGCCCATGCACTCAGCCCCAGGCCCAGACTCGTGGAACTCTGTGTTCATTAAGAACTGCAAGAAACCCCTCTCACGTGCCCTATGTACATTATGGAGAAGGAGCTTGGACACGAGTGAAATTCCACAGTCACTTAAAACAACGGATATAGCCCCACTCCATAAAGGCGGCAGCAAAGCATTAGCTAAGAACTATAGACCAATACCTCTAACGTCCCACATCATAAAAAAAGAGTGCTAAGAAGCAGGATTGCAAATCACCTGGATTCCCAAAATCTGCACAATCCAGGGCAACATGGGTTCAGGGCAGGTCGCTCCTGCCTCTCACAACTACTGGATCACTATGACATGGCCTTGGATGCACTGGAAGAAAATCAGAATGCAGATGTAATATACACAGACTTTGCAAAAGCATTTGACAAATGCGATCATGGCGTAATAGCCCATAAAATACGTGCTAAAGGAATAACTGGGAAAGTGGGGAGATGGATCTTCAACTTCCTAACAAATCGAACACAAAGAGTAGTGGTCAACAGAGTTAAATCGGAGGCTGCCATAGTGAAGAGCTCTGTTCCACAAGGCACAGTACTCGCCCCCATCTTATTCCTTATCCTCATATCAGACATAGACAGAGATATACACCACAGCACCGTATCATCCTTTGCGGATGATACTAGGATCTGCATGAGGCTGTCATCTGCTGAGGACGCGGTTAACCTCCAAGAAGATATAAACAAAGTTTTCCAGTGGGCAACGGTAAACAATATGATGTTCAATGAGGACAAATTCCAACTACTCCGTTATGGAAAACTGGAGGAGATAATAACTAGAACAGAGTATACTACTGACTCCGGCCATACAATAGAGCGGAAAAATAATGTAAGGGACCTGGGAGTAGTAATGTCTGAGGATCTCACTTTCAAGGATCACAACAGTGCCACGATCGCACGTGCAAAGAAAATGATAGGATGGATAATGAGAACTTTCAAAACGAGAGATGCCAAGCCAATGATGATCCTTTTCAAATCACTTGTTCTCTCTAGGCTGGAATACTGCTGTACATTAACATCTCCATTCAAAGCAGGTGAAATCGCAGATCTAGAGAGTGTACAGAGATCCTTTACTGCACGTATAAGTTCTGTCAAGCACCTTAACTACTGGGAACGCTTGGAAGCACTTGACTTGTACTCGTTGGAACGCAGGAGGGAGAGATATATCATAATCTACACTTGGAAAATCTTGGAAGGAATGGTCCCAAATCTGCACACAGAAATCACTCCCTACGAAAGTAAAAGACTGGGCAGGCGATGCAAAATGCCCCCAATAAAAAGTAGGGGCGCCATTGGTACACTAAGGGAAAACACCATAAGTGTCCGGGGCCCAAGACTGTTCAACAGCCTCCCATCAAGCATTAGGGGAATTGCCAATAAACCCCTGGCTGCCTTCAAGAGAGAGCTGGACAGATACCTAAAGTCAGTGCCGGATCAGCCGGGCTGTGGCTCGTACGTTGGACTGCGTGCGGCCAGCAGTAACAGCCTAGTTGATCAGGCCCTGATCCATCGGGAGGCCTGGTCATGGACCGGGCCGCGGGGGCGTTGATCCCCGGAATAACCTCCAGGTAATTCTACGTTAACTATGCTTCAATATACTTAGAAAATTTCGAAAATCAGTCTTAAAATTACGAAATAATTATAGTGCATTGAAACTAAATAATACTAAGTCAGTTTAAGGTATATTAGTATTATATTATGTTATTTTAAGCAGGTTACATAAGTTAATTAGTTTGATCACAAAGTTAAATATTTGCATGACATGTTAATTAACTTAACACTATCAGACGATACAAAACATTAGTTTTGAAAAATCAATTTCAAATTTAATTTATATTATCAGGTTAGTTTACATTACAGGAATTATAGTTATCATTGTTCACATATATACAACACCTGACCCATCCAAAGACACAATTATAAGTCGATTCATCCATTATATACAATATTACTAGGTAGTATAAAGGTCATTGACATTTTGCTGGTTATTAACACAAATATAAGAGAGAAACAGGAGCCAGCTGGTTCTTCCTGCATAATATCTTTCAACTCCTACTCACCTGGTCGTCCAC
>NW_027199631.1:0-29810 GCF_038502225.1 Cherax quadricarinatus | reverse complement strand
ACTGGCAGTGAGGGTAATGGACTGGTGTGAGTGTGCTTTACTGTCGGTGAAAGTGATGGACTGGTGGTGAGGGTGATGGACTGGTGGTGAGAGTGATGTACTGGTGGTGAGAGTGATGGACTTGTGGTGAGAGTGATGGACTGGTGGTGGGAGTGATGGACTGGTGGTGAGGGTGATGAACCTGTGACTCTTGTGACGAGCGGGTCATGATTGTGATGAACAACTGACGACTGTGATGGATGACTGACGATTGTGTTGAACGACTGGCGCCTGTGATAAACGATTGACGATTATGATGAACGACTGACTATTGTAATGAACGACTGACGATTGTGTTGAACAACTGACGCTTTTGATGAACGATTGAAGATTGTGATGAATGACTGACGATTGTGATGAACGATTGACGATTGTGATGAGCGACTGACGATTGTGATGAACGACTGACACTTGTGATGAACGATTGACGATTGTGATGGACTCTTGGTGAGGGTGATGGACTAGTGGTCAGGGTGATAGACTTGTCATGAGGGTAATAGACCAGTAGTGAGGGTGATCGACTGGTGGTGAGGGTGATGGACTGGTGGTGAGAGTGATGGACTGGTGGTGAGAGTGAAGGAATTGTGGTGATGGTCATGGACTGGTGGTGAGGGTGATGAACTGGTGGTGAGGGTGATTGACTGGTGGTGAGGGTGTTGGTCTGGTGGTGAGGGTGATAGACTGGTGGTGAGAGTAATGGACTAGCAGTAAGGGTGATGGACTGGTGGTGAGAGTGATGGACTAGTGGTGAGGGTGATGGAATGGTGGTGACGGTGATGGACTGGTGGTGATTGACTGGTGGTGAGGGTGATAGAGTGGTGGTGATGGACTGGTGGTGAGGGTGATGAACTGGTTGTGACTGACTGATTGCGAGGGTGATGGTGTGGTGGTGATAGAGTGGTGGTGACGGTGATTGACTGGTGCTGAGGGTGATGGAGTGGTGATGATAGACTGATGGTGAGGGTGATGGACTGAAGGGGATTGACTGGTGGTGAGGGTGATTGACTGGTGCTGATGCTGATAAACTGGTACTGAGGATGATAGACTGGTGGTGAGGGTGATGGACTGATGGTGAGGGTGAAGGACTGGTGATGAGGGTGATGGACTGATGGTGAGGGTGATGGACTGGTGGTGATGGTGGACTGTTGGTGAGGGTGATGGACTGGTGGTTAGGATAATGGACTAATGGTGAGATACATTGACTTGAGGTGAGGATGATGGATTGGTGGTGAGAGTGATGGACTGGTTATGATAGACTGGTGGTGAGAGTGATGTACTTGTGATGATTGACTGTTGGTGAGGGTGATGGATTGGTAGTGAGAGTGAGGGACTGGTGGTGAGGGTGGAGTGGTGGTGAGAGTGATGGACTAGTGGTGAGAGTGAGGGACTGGTGGTAAGGGTGAGTGGTGGTGAGAATGATGGACTGGTGGTGAGTGTGATTGACTAGTGGTGAGAGTGATGAACTGGTGGTGAGAGTGATATACTGGTGGTGAGAGTGATGGACTGGTGGTGATAGTGATGGACTGGTGGTGAGAGTGATGTACTCGTGGTGAGAGTGATGTACTTAGTATATGATACAAAGTTCTCTCTCTCTTGCAGTGTTATATATGAAAGTTCACTTTGTGTAGAACTAAGTAATATTCTAGAGCAGGGAAATGTATTAAAACTTAGTTATTTTCTAGTTAACTTTTTTGGTAATCTTTCATTAACCCTCTGTTAATCGTTTGTTAGCTCTTCGTTAACAATTCCTTGACCCATCATTAACCTTCCGTCAACCCTTCGTTAATCTTTTGTTAACCCTTCGCTAATCTTTCGTTTTACCAGAGGTAAATACTGAGGCATATTGTAAACAGATTATAACACTTCCACAACGAATGGTCCTACACCCTCTATTCTTCACTATTTCGCTTCACCATCTTCACTATTCCACTTCACCATCTTCAGTATTCCACTTCAAAATCTTTAGTATTCCACTCAACTATCTTCACTATTCCACCCCATCTTCACTATACCACTTCACCATCTTCACTATTTCACTCCACCATCTTCACTATTCTACCTCCACCATCTTCAATATTCCACCTCCACCATCATCACTATTCCACCTCCACCATCTTCACCATTCCACCTCCACCATCATCACTCTTCCACCTCCACCATCTTCACCATTCCACCTCCATCGTCTTCAGTATTCCACCTCCAATATCTTCACCATTCCACCTCCATGATCTTCATTATTCCATTTCTGCCCTCTTCACTATCCAACCTACACCATCTTCACTATTCCATTCCACTATCTTCACTATTCCACCTCCATCATTATTTCACTTCCACAATCTTCACTATTCCACTTCACCATCTTCCCTATTCCACCTCCACCATCTTCACTATTCCACCTCTTCCAGCTTCACTATACCACCTCCACTAGCTTCACTATTCCACCTCCACCATCTTCACTATACCACCTCCACCATCTTAAATGTTTCACCAAACCATCTTCACTATTCATCCACCAACTTCAATATTCCACCTCCATCATCTTCACTATTTCACTTCACCATCTTCCGTATTCCACATTATACATTTTGTTTTATACATGTATATTAAATGTTAAAATTATTAATTACATGTATAATAACTACATATTATATATCTAATACATTTTTTTTTGCATTATGTCAAATATTCATTTAAGAATTCCAACTTTCCTATTTTTTTGTGCCCTGAATATATTAGGTTTCTTCATAACTCAAAACTAAATTAAAGATAATCATTTGTTAATTTCTAGAAAAATAACATCCAAGATAAGCTAAAGATGCCTCTTCTCGCTTGTTTAAGAAAACGGAATTTATTGCTGTTGGCAGCAGGTGTGATAGAGGTAACTATGGGATACTTCATTGCATGGGCGGTACATGTTATGAGCCATTACCCAGAGCCAAGCTACTCAGATAGCTTCATTTTGGAGTGCGAAAAGGAGTTCTTCCCCGATGCTTATCGTTACTGCGATCCAGGGATAACGATGCCTTGGATGAGGGCAATTATTTTTATGAATATGAAAGTATTTAACTAGGAAGTACACCTGGAAAATCTCCTCTTAGAGACTGGGAAAGACCCTGGATAAGTGCAAGTGGACGAACCTCAGGAGACTGAAGTGAATCATACTCAGCTTCTGGTGAAAGTAGCTGATGAAGTGTATCCATTGGTCACCAGAACCAATGATTTGCAGCCTCTGGAGACCGAACCTGAGAAGCTACAACCTCTGGAGACAGAACCTGACAAGATGCAACTTCTGGAGATCGAACCTGACAAGGTGCAACCTCTGTAGACCGAACCTGAGAACGTGCAACCTCTGGAGACCGAACCTGAGAAATTGCAATGTCTGGAGACCGAACCTGACAAGGTGCAACTTCTGGAGAACGAACCTGTTAAGGTGTATGCTTTGAAGAGCAAAAAACAAACTAAACGACTTTGTAAGTCGTTATTAAAATTTATTGAAAAACTGAAGTCGGTCGTAATCGCATAGAATATTCAGAAGACTATATTAAGTGAGGTTCAGCCTCCCGTGATCTTTAATGACGATGTGCAGATGATGGAAGCTGATGAGCAACGGATGGTCACTACAATTAGTGATGAATAGCCACAGGAGACCGACTCTGAAAAGTTGCAGCCTCTTGAGTCTGTACCTGAAATCGTGGAGACTTAGGAGAACAGAAAACGACGATTTACTGAGAACCTACTGCAAGGGACAATATCATGGATTATTTTCCTCTTGTATCAGTATCTACTTCGTTGTATATTTTGGTACGCTTTTGACGCTTACCAGAAGGGAGATAAAATATTTGCATTATATAGGAAAGCGGTAGCCTAGCTGAGCCTAGTAAGAACAAAGCTAACAACATTCTGGCCCAAACTCCAGCCCACTAACCTTCTGCCCTCTATTGTACCTTCAAAATCGATTATCTATTTCAAGACATCAGCAGGCAGTATGTTGCTCTTCATCATCTTGGTACTCGTGATTGCTCATGAAATATATCACACTAGGCAAGCGCCTTCTCCATGCCCCTTGAATATTCATGAATCGATTGACGAAGTTTCCCCAGACACATATGAGTATAACCAGAGCACATTATCCTCCATCAATTTAATTTAATATCTTTAAGAAGAACTTTCAGTTCTTAAGCAGAAACTGGAGGATTTGTTATCAGAGTCAGGAACAGTTGTTGAAGAACCTCTGGCGACCGAACCAGAGGTTCTCATCATCCCTGAACCAGTTCAGTTTACATCAGGGGAAATTAAGGATAGTTAGTAGCGTGAGGGTGCATCCGACTATGTTGAGCAACAGGAAATCTAACCCGATCAGTATCCACCCGAGGCCTAGAAAAAGCGAAAGAAATCCAAAATTCCTCCATTTGTTTTTACAGTCCAACATAAAATTTACACAGTCCTTATGATTCTTCTAATTCCCATTGCCATATATCGCTACCCGCATTGGCGTAAGCTTGGCGAGCGACGTCCCCGTCGTCCTTCTGTCTTACGATCATCTTAACATGAAACCTCGTCTGTCACAAAATCATAAGGCACGCTAGCTTTATCTGAAGAACCATCTTTCATTTATTCAGAAAATTAGAGATGCTTCCCCAGGTAAAAATTAAACATAAAAAGTCCATAACTACTGAAGGTGGAAAGAAGGACTCCAGTAGAGATGCTGACTGCTAGACAGTTGTAGCAATAGCTGGTGAAACCCAGTGAAAGGTAAAATAGCAGTGGTTCCCCTGTAGGTATGATAATGTTGGATCGCTGAGGGGCAAACAAGTGAATCCCGAGAACAGCTCCAGGGAGAACCTTGAGTTTTCCCTCAGGTATGTTTATTGTCTTCTCTGAGGATGAGGGTTCCCAGTAAAGTTCTAGAGGTGGCACCTCGCCCCCATGCTCCATACATATATATATATATATATATATATATATATATATATATATATATATATATATATATATATATATATATATATATATATATTTATAAATATATATTAATTATTATTAACACACTGGCCGAGTCCCACCAAGGCAGGGTGGCCCGAAAAAGAAAAACTTTCACCATCATTCACTCTATCCAACTATCCGACCATCACTCCATGGTGAGAGTGATGGACTGGTGGTGCGAGTGATAGACTGATGGTGAGAGTGATGGACTTGTGGTGAGACTGATAGACTGATGGGTGAGGGTGATGGACTGATGGTGAGGGTGATGGACTGGCGGTTAGGGTGGACTGCTGGTGAAAGTGACGGGCTGGTGGTGAGGGTTATGGACTGATGGTGAGAGTGATGGACTGATGGTGAGAGTGATGGACTGATGGTGAGAGTGGTGGACTGATGGTGAGAGTGATGGACTTGTGGTGAGAGTGATGGACTGATGGTGAGAGTGATGGGCTGATGGTGAGAGTGATGGACAGGTGGTGAGGGTGATGGACAAGTGGTAAGGGTGATGGACTTGTGGTGAGGGTGATTGACTAGTGGTAATGGTGATGGACTGGTGGTGAGGGTGATGGACTGGTGGTGAGGGTGATGGACTGGTGGTGAGGGTGATAGACTGGTTGTGAGGGTGATGGACTGGTGGTGAGGGTGATTGACTGATTGTGAGAGTAATGGACTGGTTGTGAGGCTGATGGACTAGTGGTAAGGGTGATGGACTGGTGGTGAGGGTGATGGACTGAAGGTGAGGGTGATGGAGTGGTGGTGATGGACTGGTGGTGAGGGTGGTGAACTGGTTGTGATTGACTGATGGTGAGGGTGATCGACTGGTGGTGAGGGTGATAGAGTGGTGGTGATGGACTGGTGGGGAGGGTGATGAACTGGTTGTGACTGATGGTGAGAGTGATGGACTGATGGTGAGTGTGATGGACTGAAGGGGATTGACTGGTGGAGAGGGTGATTGACTGGTGCTGAGGGTGATAGGCTAGTGCTGAGGGTGATAGATTGGTGTTGAGGGTGATGGATTGGTGGTGAGGGTGATGGACTGGTGGTGATGGTTGACTGTTGGTGAGGGTGATAGACTGTTGGTGATGGTGATGGACTGGTGGTGAGAGTGATAGACTGGTGGTTAGAGTGATTTACTGGTGGTGAGAGTGATTGACTGGTGGTGAGAGTGATGGATTAGTGGTTAGAGTGATGGACTGGTGGAGATAGACTGGTGGTGAGAGTGATATACTTGTGGTGATTGACTATTGGTGAGGGTGGATTGGTCGTGAGAGTGAGGGACTGGTGGTGAGGGTGAGGGACTGTTGGTGAGGGTGGAGTGGTGGTGAGAGTGATGGACTGGTGGTGAGTGTGATGGACTAGTGGTGAGGGTGATGGATTGGTTGTGAGGGTGATGGACTGGTGGTAATGGTGATGGACTGGCAGTGAGGGTAATGGACTGGTGGTGAGTGTGCTGTACTGGGGGTGAGAGTGATGGACTGGTGGTGAGGGTGATGGACTGGTGGTGAGAGTGATGGACTGGTGGTGAGAGTGATTTACTGGTGGTGAGAGTGATTGACTGGTGGTGAGAGTGATGGACTGGTGGTGAGGGTGAGGAACCTGTGACTATTGTGACGAGCGGGTCACGATTGTGATGAACGACTGACGATTGTGATGGACGACTGACGATTGTGATGAACGACTGATAAATGTGTTGAACGACTGACGCTTGTGATAAACGATTGACGATTGTGATGAACGACTGACTATTGCAATGAACGACTGACAATTGTGTTGAACGAATGACGCTTTTGATGAACGATTGACGATTGTGTTGAACGAATGACGCTTTTGATGAACGATTGACGATTGTGATGAACGAATAACGATTGTGATGAACGACTGACTATGCTGATGAACGATTGACGATTCTGATGAACGACTGACGATTGTGATGAACGACTGACGATTGTGATGAACGATTGACGATTGTGATGAACGATTGACGATTGTGATGAACGACTGATGATTGCGATGAACGACTGATGCTTGTGATGAACGAGACGCTTATGACGAGTGATTGACGGTTGTGATAGACTCTTGGTGAGGGTGATGGACTGGTGGTTAGGGTGATGGACTGGTCATGAGGGTAATCGACCAGTGGTGAGGGTGATGGACTGGTGGTGAGTGTGATGGACTGATGGTGAGAGTGATGGACTGGCCATGAGGGCGATCGGCTTGTGGTGTGATGGACTGGTGGTGAGAGTGAAGGAATTGTGGTGATGGTCATAGACTGGTGGTGAGGGTGATGGACTGGTGGTGAGGGTGATGGACTGATGTTGAGGGTGATTGACTGGTGGTGAGGGTGGTGGTCTAGTGGTGAGGGTGATGGACTAGCCGTGACGGTGATGGACTGGTGGTGAGAGTGATGGCCTAGCGGTGAGGGTAATGGACTGGTGGTGAGAGTGATGGACTGGTGGTGACAGTGATGGAATGGTGGTGAGGGGGATGGACTGGTGGTGATTGACTGGTAGTGAGGGTGACAGAGTGGTGGTGATAGACTGGTGGTGAGGGTGATGAACTGGTTGTGATTGACTGATTGTGAGGGTGATGGAGTGGTCGTGATAGACTGGTGGTGAGGGTGATGGACTAGTGCTGAGGGTGATGGAGTGGTGATGATGGACTGATGGTGAGGGAGATGGACTGAAGGGGATTGACTGGTGGTGAGGGTGATTGACTGGTGCTGATGGTGATAAACTGGTACTGAGGGTGATGGACTGGTGGTGAGGGTGATGGACTGATGGTGAGGGTGAAGGACTGATTATGAGGGAGATTGACTTATGGTGAGGATGATGGATTGGTGGTGAGAGTGATGGACTGGTGGTGATAGACTGGTGGTGAGAGTGATGTACTTGTGGTGATTGACTGTTGGTGAGGGTGATGGATTGGTCCTGAGAGTGACGGACTGGTGGTGAGGGTGGAGTGGTGGTGAGAGTGATGGACTGGTGGTGAGAGTGAGGGACTGGTGGTGAGGGTGGAGTGGTGGTGAGAATGATGGACTGGTGGTGAGAGTGATGGACTAGTGGTGAGGGTGATGGATTAATTGTGAGGGTGATAGACTGATGGTGAGAGTGATAGATGGTGGTGAGGGTAATAGATTGGTGGTGAGAGTGATATACTGTTGGTGAGAGTGATGTACTGGTAGTGAGAGTGATGTACTGGTGGTAAGAGTGATGGACTGGTGGTGAGAGTGATCGACTTGTGGTGAGAGTGATTGACTGGTGGTGAGAGTGATGGACTGATGGTAAGGGTGATTGATTGGTGGTGAGAGTGATGGACTTGTGGTGAGAGTGATGGACTGGTGGTGAGGGTGATGTACTGGTGGTGAGAGTGATGTACTAGTGGTGAGAGTGATGGACTGGTGGTGAGAGTGATGGACTGGTGGTGAGGGTGATGAACCTGTGACTTGTAACGAGCGTGTCACGATTGTGATGAATGACTGACGATTGTGATGAATGACTGACGATTGTGATGAACGATTGACGATTGTGATGAACGACTGACGATTGTAATGAACGACTGACAGTTGTGTTGAACGACTGACGATTTTTATGAACGATTGACTATTGTGATGAACGACTGATGATTTTGTTGAGCGATTGACGATTGTGATGAATAACTGATGCTTGTGATGAACTACTGATGATAGTGATGAACGATTGACTATTGTGATGAACGAGTGACGATTGTGATGAACGACTGACGACTGTGATGAACGACTGATGCTTGTGATGAACGAATGATGATTATGATGAACGACTGATGATTCTGATGAATGATTGATGCTTGTGATGAACGATTGATGATTGTGATGAACTCTTGGTGAGGGTGATGGACTGGTGGTGAGGGTGATGGACAGGTGGTGAGGGTGATGGACTCGTGGTGATAGCGAAGGAATGGTGGTGATGGTGATGGACTGGTGGTGAGGGTGATGGACTGGTGGTGATAGCGAAGGAATGGTGGTGATGGTGATGGACTGGTGGTGAGGTTGATGGACTGGTGGTGATAGCGAAGGAATGGTGGTGATGGTAATGGACTGGTGGTGAGGTTGATAGACTTGTGGTGAGAGTGATAGACTGATGATGAGGGTGATTGACTGGTGGTGAGGGTGATGGACTGGTGGTGAGCATGATGGACTGATGGTGATTGACTGGTGGTGAGGGTGATGGACTGGTGGTGAGGGTGTTGTACTGATTGTGAGGGTGATGGACTGATGGTGAGGGTGAAGGACTTGTGGTGAGGGTAATGGACTGATGGTGAGGGTGATGGACTGGTGGTGAGGGTGATGGATTTGTGGTGAGGGTGATGGACTGGTTTTGAGTTTGATGGACTCATGCTGAGTTTGAAAGACTGGTGGTGAGGGTGATGGACTGATGGTGAGGGTGATGGACTGATAGTGAGGGTGATGGATCGCTGGTGAGGGTGATGGACTGGTGGCGAGAGTGATCGAGTGGTGGTGAGGGTGATGGAAGGTCTAGAAGTTCTTGAAGTTCTTGAAGGTCTCGAAGTTCTTGAAGCTCTTGAAGGTCTCAAAGTTCTTGAAGATCTTGAGGTTCTGAAAGGGAAGATCATTGAGTAATGAATGCCTCACTCAGGTCTATGGACTGGTGGTGAGGGTGATAGAGTGGTGGTGATGGACTGGTGGGGAGGGTGATGAACTGGTTGTGACTGACTGATGGTGAGAGTGATGGACTGATGGTGAGTGTGATGGATTGAAGGGGATTGACTGGTGGTAAGGGTGATTGACTGGTGCTGAGGGTGATTGGCTGGTGCTAAGGGTGATGGATTGGTGTTCAGGGTGATGGATTGGAGGTGAGGGTGATGGGGTGGTGGTGATGGTAGACTGTTGGTAAGGGTGATGGACTGTTGGTGATGGTGATGGACTGGTGTTGAGAGTGATAGACTGGTGGTTAGAGTGATTTACTGGTGGTGAGAGTGATTGACTTGTGGTGATGATGATGGATTAGTGGTGACAGTGATAGACTGGTGGTGATAGACTGGTGGTGAGAGTGATGTACTTGTGGTGATTGACTATTGGTGAGGGAGGATTGGTCGTGAGAGTGACGGACTGGTGGTGAGGGTGAGGGACTGGTGGTGAGGGTAGAGTTGTGGTGAGAGTGATGGACTGGTGGTGAGTGTGATCGACAAGTGATGAGGGTGATGGATTGGTTGTGAGGGTGATGGACTGGTGGTAATGGTGATGGACTGGCAGAGATGGCAATGGACTGGTGGTGAGTGTGCTGTACTGGGGGTGAGAGTGATGGACTGGTGGTGAGGGTGATGGACTGGTGGTGAGAGTGATGGACTGGTGGTGAGAGTGATGGACTGGTGATGAGAGTGATAGACTGGTGGTGGGAGTGATAGACTGGTGGTGAGGGTGATGAACCTGTGACTCTTGTGATGAGTGGGTCACGATTGTGATGAACGACTGACGATTGTGATGACCGACTGACGATTGTGATGAACGACTGACGATTATGTTGAACGACTGACGCTTGTGATAAACGACTGACGATTGTGGTGAACGACTGACGATTGTGATGAACGACTGACGATTGTGATGAACGACTGACGATTGTGTTGAATGACTGACGATTGTGTTGAATGACTGACGCTTTTGATGAACGATTGACGATTGTGATGAACGAATAACGATTGTGATGAACGACTGACTATGCTGATGAACGATTGACGATTCTGATGAACGACTGACGATTGTGATGAACGACTGACGATTGTGATGAACGATTGACGATTGTGATGAACGATTGACGATTGTGATGAACGACTGATGATTGCGATGAACGACTGATGCTTGTGATGAACGAGACGCTTATGACGAGTGATTGACGGTTGTGATAGACTCTTGGTGAGGGTGATGGACTGGTGGTTAGGGTGATGGACTGGTCATGAGGGTAATCGACCAGTGGTGAGGGTGATGGACTGGTGGTGAGTGTGATGGACTGATGGTGAGAGTGATGGACTGGCCATGAGGGCGATCGGCTTGTGGTGTGATGGACTGGTGGTGAGAGTGAAGGAATTGTGGTGATGGTCATAGACTGGTGGTGAGGGTGATGGACTGGTGGTGAGGGTGATGGACTGATGTTGAGGGTGATTGACTGGTGGTGAGGGTGGTGGTCTAGTGGTGAGGGTGATGGACTAGCCGTGACGGTGATGGACTGGTGGTGAGAGTGATGGCCTAGCGGTGAGGGTAATGGACTGGTGGTGAGAGTGATGGACTGGTGGTGACAGTGATGGAATGGTGGTGAGGGGGATGGACTGGTGGTGATTGACTGGTAGTGAGGGTGACAGAGTGGTGGTGATAGACTGGTGGTGAGGGTGATGAACTGGTTGTGATTGACTGATTGTGAGGGTGATGGAGTGGTCGTGATAGACTGGTGGTGAGGGTGATGGACTAGTGCTGAGGGTGATGGAGTGGTGATGATGGACTGATGGTGAGGGAGATGGACTGAAGGGGATTGACTGGTGGTGAGGGTGATTGACTGGTGCTGATGGTGATAAACTGGTACTGAGGGTGATGGACTGGTGGTGAGGGTGATGGACTGATGGTGAGGGTGAAGGACTGATTATGAGGGAGATTGACTTATGGTGAGGATGATGGATTGGTGGTGAGAGTGATGGACTGGTGGTGATAGACTGGTGGTGAGAGTGATGTACTTGTGGTGATTGACTGTTGGTGAGGGTGATGGATTGGTCCTGAGAGTGACGGACTGGTGGTGAGGGTGGAGTGGTGGTGAGAGTGATGGACTGGTGGTGAGAGTGAGGGACTGGTGGTGAGGGTGGAGTGGTGGTGAGAATGATGGACTGGTGGTGAGAGTGATGGACTAGTGGTGAGGGTGATGGATTAATTGTGAGGGTGATAGACTGATGGTGAGAGTGATAGATGGTGGTGAGGGTAATAGATTGGTGGTGAGAGTGATATACTGTTGGTGAGAGTGATGTACTGGTAGTGAGAGTGATGTACTGGTGGTAAGAGTGATGGACTGGTGGTGAGAGTGATCGACTTGTGGTGAGAGTGATTGACTGGTGGTGAGAGTGATGGACTGATGGTAAGGGTGATTGATTGGTGGTGAGAGTGATGGACTTGTGGTGAGAGTGATGGACTGGTGGTGAGGGTGATGTACTGGTGGTGAGAGTGATGTACTAGTGGTGAGAGTGATGGACTGGTGGTGAGAGTGATGGACTGGTGGTGAGGGTGATGAACCTGTGACTTGTAACGAGCGTGTCACGATTGTGATGAATGACTGACGATTGTGATGAATGACTGACGATTGTGATGAACGATTGACGATTGTGATGAACGACTGACGATTGTAATGAACGACTGACAGTTGTGTTGAACGACTGACGATTTTTATGAACGATTGACTATTGTGATGAACGACTGATGATTTTGTTGAGCGATTGACGATTGTGATGAATAACTGATGCTTGTGATGAACTACTGATGATAGTGATGAACGATTGACTATTGTGATGAACGAGTGACGATTGTGATGAACGACTGACGACTGTGATGAACGACTGATGCTTGTGATGAACGAATGATGATTATGATGAACGACTGATGATTCTGATGAATGATTGATGCTTGTGATGAACGATTGATGATTGTGATGAACTCTTGGTGAGGGTGATGGACTGGTGGTGAGGGTGATGGACAGGTGGTGAGGGTGATGGACTCGTGGTGATAGCGAAGGAATGGTGGTGATGGTGATGGACTGGTGGTGAGGGTGATGGACTGGTGGTGATAGCGAAGGAATGGTGGTGATGGTGATGGACTGGTGGTGAGGGTGATAGACTGGTGGTGATAGCGAAGGAATGGTGGTGATGGTGATGGACTGGTGGTGAGGTTGATGGACTTGTGGTGAGTGATAGACTGATGATGAGGGTGATTGACTGGTGGTGAGGGTGATGGACTGGTGGTGAGGGTGATGGACTGATGGTGATTGACTGGTGGTGAGGGTGATGGACTGGTGGTGAGGGTGTTGTACTGATTGTGAGGGTGATGGACTGATGGTGAGGGTGAAGGACTTGTGGTGAGGGTAATGGACTGATGGTGAGGGTGATGGACTGGTGGTGAGGGTGATGGATTTGTGGTGAGGGTGATGGACTGGTTTTGAGTTTGATGGACTCATGCTGAGGGTGAAAGACTGGTGGTGAGGGTGATGGACTGATGGTGAGGGTGATGGACTGATAGTGAGGGTGATGGATCGCTGGTAAGGGTGATGGACTGGTGGCGAGAGTGATCGAGTGGTGGTGAGGGTGATGGAAGGTCTAGAAGTTCTTGAAGTTCTTGAAGGTCTCGAAGTTCTTGAAGCTCTTGAAGGTCTCAAAGTTCTTGAAGATCTTGAGGTTCTGAAAGGGAAGATCATTGAGTAATGAATGCCTCACTCAGGTCCATGTATTCAGGTAACCATCCTTGTCCCCTCGGATATTCACCATTCACCACATCCCTGAGGTCAGCAACACAAGGATTAGACAACAACACAAGAACCAGACAACAAGACAAGGACCAGACAACAACACAAATAGAGGACAACAACACAAGGAGAGAACAACAACCGAAGAGGAGGACAACAACCAAAGGAGAGGACAACAACCGAAGGAGAGGACAACAACCGAAGGAGAGGACAACAACCGAAGGAGAGGACAACAACCGAAGGAGAGGACAGCAACCGAAGGAGAGGACAGCAACCGAAGGAGAGGACAAGAACCGAAGGAGAGGAAAAGAACCGAAGGAGAGGACAGCAACCGTAGGACAAGACAGCAACCCAAGAGAACAACGAGAACAGTTTGATGTTATTACAGGGGAGGAGACGCAGAAATCTGCGCCCAGCAGTAACATCCTCCTGGACAGCCTTGACCCCGCACACTACCAACATGACAGACCTCACTCACCCAGTTAGCCCATGAAGCCCTGGCCACTTAGTAACAATTTTGGAGTTCTATTTATATTTCATATTGCATCCATATTAATTATTAATTTATTCGATTATTTAGCAGTTTAAGTGTATTTTAAACGTTTTTTGGTGTACAAATGACTGTCCATGAGTAAACCTTCACATTTTTATGTATGGAAACTGTTATTAATTGTTATCTGTTGTCTTTTTTTGTTGTTATTTATCTCTTGTTTCTCCATGAGATGCTAAGATTCACAAGTACATACTCTCTCTTTCTTCTCTCTCTCCCTCTCTCTATGCACACACACACACACACACACAGATATATATTTATATATATATATATATATATATATATATATATATATATATATATATATATATATTTATGTATATATATAAATAAATACATATAAATATATATATATTTTATATATATATATATATGTCGTGCCGAATAGGCAGAACTTGCGATCTTGGCTTAAGTATCAATAGCATGGTGAATTTAGCTAAAAAATATGCTGATATGGTTATTTTGCTAAAATGTATTTAGTGTTTTGTATTTATAAGCCTAAAAATCATATATAAATGTGAATAAATTTCAATTGAAATGATCTTTGAGTTCCTTTTATAGTCCACCAATTTTTATATCAACATTAATGAATAAAGGTTATTAAAACAGAAAATAAATATATTTATTAAAACCAAATAAGTATATAAATCAAATGTAGATGAAATATTTATTGTTTCTGTAAAATTAAAAAAAAAAAGTTCCATGTTGATGGAAAACACAGATCTAGAAAAAAAGATATATCAGAAAAATAAAAAAGATATTTCAGAAAAATAATACCATAAATATTATATACCACGATGGAAAACATAGATCTAGAAAAAAAAAATATAAATATTATATGCCACACACAGAAACAAGATGTACATTATCATATATAGTACATTATCACATATAGTACATTATCATATATAAATATTATAAATCACACCGAAACAGGATGTACATTTAGAAAAAAAATATTATACCACAAAAACAAGATTACATTATCATATATAGTACATTATCATATATAGTACATTAGTACACAGAAACAGGATGTACATTATCATATAAAGCATATTGTTGTGTGGTGATACTACGTGCCAACAGCTGCACCTGTTGAGGGTACTGCACCTGTTGAGGGTGGGTGTTGAGGGTGGGTGGTATAATAATTTCATGTTCCTGTACAAAGACTTTGTAGGGATTATATATAAGCTAGAAAATTTTAGCCAGAAACACTCAGTACCTACATTCACAGTTCAGTGGTGATCTGGTGAGTGTTTCCATTCAGCATTTGGTTTACTGTTTTTGTTTTATTACTTTGAATCTTAGCACAAAGGTTTTGATAAGTTATAAGGTAAGATTGAAAAAAATATTCAATAATATGGCGAGAAATTATTGCTATATTTCAATGAGTTACTGCTCTTTATAAGAGAAAACGGTGTTTTGAAGAATTTTGACTTTTGTGTTTTCATATACACACATACATACACACATACACACACACACACACACACACACACACAGAGCCCAAGGAAAGCCGAGAAGGGAAAATGACAGGCCACTGAGCCCAAGTACATTAGCCAGTGAAACTGATGACCTCTCTTTACATTTTAGCACATGTTTTCCAGTACCACCTCCATCATCTTAGCCCTCCATGTATCTTGTCCCCATGTGTGTGTGTAACACACACAGAAAAAGACCTGGGGGTGAGTATAACACCATGTCTTGGCGCCTGGAAAACCTACGGATAACGTTCCAAGTAAGGATTCGCAAGAGGTACAGGAGTTGGTCCAAGATTACTGCCACATGGAGTTTTACAAGTTGAAAAACAGGATGTTACATCCTGTACTGAATAGGGGTTGGACCATACCAACAGCACCAGTGGATTAGTGAACAGAACCAATCAACTAAAATAATTTGCGACTTTTAAGGAGTACTTAGTCCCACACTGTGATGAAAGTCTCTAGGGTTCCTTCTCACACTTTATCAGAACCAATTGAATGATGGGTCTCTCTTAGGATATACAAAAAAAACTCATAACTCACAAAAATTACCTATGACCAAGTGTAGGTGGACCCATAATAATCCAATGTCCACTGGCCTCTACTACCTGCATGCTCTTGTCCATTTTTCAAGGTTTATTTGAGTGAATGCTGAACGTCTGTACTTGCTGCAAAAACTGCAGCAACAGCAGGGTAAACTGCAGTAGCACGAGGACCAGCAGCAGCAGGAAGAGCAGTAGCAGTACCACTAGTTTCAGCAATAAGCAAAAAACCAAATGCAACAAGTCAGACTGATGTTCTAACACCTAGACGACACATCTACCACTATTACATATCTACCATCACTACACTACATAGTTAGCATCACTGCTCTCCAAGTCTACCATCACTAGTGCCATTGCGCTGAAGGTCTACCACCAACAGACTTCAACTGCTGCTATTCACCTATCACTAATACACATGTACAGCCACTACACATCCACCACCAGTACACATGTAAAACATCTTCATATCTACCACTAAACTACACCTCTAACATGACTACATATCAACTACACTAAATATCTACCAACACTAAACGTCAGATTCATTACCAATACACAGTTACTATAACTACTCATACATCTATTATCAGTTCACAATATATCTACCAGCCCAACACTACATATCTAACAACATTACACATCTATAAAAACTGTATTATTAGATATTTACAATTACTGCTCTACAAACCCTCCATCACCATCACTACACTGCCAAGCTGCAGCCAGTGCACTACACGGTCTGTAATCACTACATACATTACACATCCATTATTACTACAAATCTACCACCACTACTCATCTTCCAACACTATACTAGATATCTTCCATCACCTCTCTACAAACGTAGCATGCACTGGCAACATCCAAAAGTTATTAGAGATAAAAACCTTAGTAGAATCTAAAATTCCATTAAATCATCAATCATCAAGCCATATATTCACAGGAAAGAGATGACTTAAGAAACTTACTGGAGGTATAACATACCCATCTTCTATAAGTGAATTTCTAAGTAGAGTTTTATAATTTTTCTTTGTTCTAAAAGTATGGAAAACGCTGGTTTTGGCATGGAAGAATAATAGATTATTAGGACAATAGGTAATTAATATATCTCCTCCACCTTCATATTCATCAAAAATACCTTCTTCACAAGCTGCTGTCATTTCCACAAAAATATGAGAATTCTTATAAGCCATACGCACCACTAATTCGTAAAAACATTCATCTGCACCTTCCATAAAAAAAATGTGATACAGACGGTCAATTTTCTCTAAAACCACTCTGAAGTTTTTTAACTCTAAATTTGACCAATATTCCTTTTCAAAAGGTGAAATTTCACGATTAAACATACTCTGATGTTTAAGAGCCTTACCCACCATTTTCTCAATTTCAGAAACTGTTTTTACTTCTTCAATTAGAGATTTAAAACCTCTTGGTATTTCTTCCACAAAACTAAGTTCTTCCAGTTGCCCTTCTCCTTCTTGAAGTGGTTTAAGTTCTTGTAGATTCATTCTTCCTTTTGATATTTTTTCCAGTTGTTCTTGTTGTGAGTCCATTTAGCTTTTTAAATATTTTTCTGACTGAACCTAACTTTATATAGTTTCTAAGGGGAGGAACTTAAATATAATTTTACTTTGTTTATGGTTGTATTTTTTCAAAGACTTCAGAAACTAAATATGAGCATATTACCTACCCCCTGTATGTCAAATAACACAATTACCTTATTTATTGATGTTAAGCTTAATTAAGATACTATATCCGTGTGTAACACAGAATGTAGCCTGTGTTTCCAACTGGTGTCTATTGTCATTTATAATATACTCATCTTCTATCTATATACTATAATTTACTGAGAGTATAATATATTCATCTTCTGTCCTAACACCATACTATTATAATTTATTAAGAGTAGAAATGGTTTTATAGACAGAAGTTCCATGAAGATATTTTCATCCGAGCGGATAGGAATCGCTTCACCCTTAAGTTCCATTCCCTTCCCTAGAAAGAAAGAAATGAATGCTCAAAATTCTATTTCCAGTTAATATTCCCAATTATTAATTATAACAGATGCATGATATTTATATACACAAAAACTCACAAAAATTACCTACATTTGACCAGGTGTATTTCCACCAGGCTTATAAGATGTGTCCTGTTGTCTCCTTTTCCTCTTCTTGTTTTCTTTGGCCCCTACTACCTGCATACTCTTGTCTATTTTTTCAAGGTTTGTTTGAGTGAATGCTGAACGTCTGTAGCCAAGTGGATACTCACTATTGTACTCTGATACAGCATGGCTAGCTATGAAATCAGCTTGATTCTTTGTTTGAAATAAGTCTTTATTGAAGTAATTCACTATGCGTTTATGAAAAATTTCATTATTTTTTTTCATTATGTCTTTTACACAATACTGCATAATTTCATCTGTTGTTAGGTCTTTGTAAATATTATGCACTTCCTCCATGTATTCAGGTTTTAACTGGAGTTGTACTTTCATCATTGTAGTGTGAGATGGTGGGGAAAAGTTTTTTGCTATTGCATTCCGGTAGAAACACCAAGAATTATCAGGGCAAAGGTGATGCTGTGGTTTTTCATCAGTTGAGGAACAATGAAAAAAACTTGCCATGATACAATTCCTCATATCTTCAACATTATGGCAGCTGTTCTCTCGCAGATTCTTACAAAAGTAGTGTGTCAACTTATCAATTTCAAAGTATGTCAACATGCCCATTTTTTTCCTCTTTATACCATTTTCAAATTCTTTCTGTGACTTTACTAAATTTGTTAATCTTCTGTTTAGACGTTTAGCAAAGTGATTGATACAATCCTCCATTTCAACATTTATACCTGGATATGGACCCTCACCATCGTTGAGGTCAACAATTGCTTTATGTGTATTGCAGTAACCATTATTCAAAATTGTTTTGTATCTCAATTTATTTTCAATTGATCGCTGCCACATCATTACCGCTGCTTCACTTTCTTTTTCAAAGGATCTTTTAAGGTTTATTTTGCATTTAAATATGTGTCTGCGGCAAAATTCTTCATATTCCTCATTAGTTATTTTCTTTTTTTCCCAACAACTATTCATATAAGAACACATATCACAGAAATTGGTAAAAATTTGATAATCAACCACTAATTTTGTCAAGGCATCCATAACTACACTAATGCCTATACTTGAATGTAATTTCCTTATTCCATCATATATTACATCAATGTCAAGAATTTCTGTGTTATCTGGTACAATACTCAGTTTGTTGAGATATTCTCGAACAATAATGTCCTTAGATTGAGCAAGTTTTTTCTTACAAAACTCAATAGATCTTTCTCTTATCATAGATTCATATTTATTATATATTTCCAGACTGATATATGGTAAACCACATATTAAATTTCTACGAATAAATTCATCATATCCACGACCTTCTAATAATTCCCCATACACCATCTTAGCAGTTACAACATTCGTTTTTATGTACTTTTTGAGTGGTTTTTTCCCCAACTTATAGTGACACTTATTACACTCTAAAACAACAGTGCTCTCTAAATGTTGTTCATAATATACAGTCTTCATATTTGCAACACAGCACTTAGGGCAAAATACTTTCGATAAGACATTACTAAATAATTTTGTAGGATCAAAAATCATCATCAAATTATTCTTTCCAGCAATATGATAATCTGTAGTCTCAAATAATAATTTCCTCTTTTTGGCACTTGTTAACACTGGAATATCACTCACAACACTATTATAGATATCAGTTGTGGCCATGGAACTGTTGGCTTCATATGGAGTGGCAGTGGAAGTACTGGCCACAGGAGATGTGGTAATAGAGATGCTGGTTACAGGAGATATGATACCTCTTTTAGTCTTCGATCCTTTTGATTGGCCAACTGAACGTCGTATAATTTTAAATGTTTTTCCCTTATTGGCCATGGAGCTGTTGGCCACATCTGAAATGGCAGTGGAAGTACTGGCCACAGATAATGTGGCAATGGAATTATTAGCCACGGCTTCATATGGAGTGGCAGCGGAAATACTGGCCACAGGAGATGTGGTACCTTTAGTCTTCGATCCTTTTGATTGACCAACTGAACGTCGTATAATTTTACATGTTTTTCCCTTATTATTGGCCATGGAGCTGTTGGCCACATCTGGAATGGCAGTGGAAGTACTGGCCACAGATAATGTGGCAATATCAGTGGTGATGGAATTATTAGTTATATCTATACTGGCCATGGCCATAGGAGATCTGCCATGGCCAGTATAGATGTGGCCAGCGATTCCATAGCCACCACTTATATTAATGTTGATATCTCCATTATCAGATCTAGTAATGGAGATATCAACATCAATATCAGTGATGGCCATAGAATCGCTGGCCACATCTGAGGTAACAGTGGAAGTACTCTTTTTCATAATTCTAGTGTGTCTTCCAGTCGGTCTTTTAAATGTCTAATCCTCTTGCAGATCCATGTTAAATTAATTTTTTAAATCTAAATTACCTAGCTTATATACATCTTCATTTACTCCTCCTTCAAGGGGAGGAGTGCTTGGAGGCCACTTTTCCTTTTACTTCTCCAGATTGGATAAACAAAATTTCTTTTCTTTTTCAAGCAGAATTTATTTATGAAGTTATGCTATTATGGTCAAAGTTGTTTTATTTTTCTTTATAATAAAATTATAAAAATGACCACTTTTGGAATGGATTAAAAGTAACTCTTCCAAGATGAAGATATCAGATAATCTAATATAAAAAATACATTTTCCTGTACTAGAATATTTTAACCTGGAGAGGGGCCAATTAGGATAATTATATACATTTTTATTTCAAACATATATTTCAAACATATATTTTCACTTCAAAATAACTCTGAAATAAAAAATACTGTTATGGTCAAAGAAAATATGGAGATGGGCCAATTAAAATAATTATACTATCTGATACAAAAAATACTGTTATAGTCAAAGCTACGAATAGTATCCTGTGTTTCTAACTGGCACTCTCAACTGTACCAGCCAACAACAACTTCTGAATTACTCAATAAAAAAAATATATTAATTATCATCAACTGAAACATATATTTTCACTTCAAAATAACTATCTGATACAAAATAACTATCTGATACAAAAAATACTGTTATTGTCAAAGAAAACTATGATACAAAAAATACTGTTATAGTCAAAGAAAATACATTAATCATTATCAAGCTACATACATTTTTCCTGTACTAGAATATTTTATCATCATAAAACTATACATTCATAGGAATCACAAAAATTTCAGAAACTAACTTTTAAATACTATATCCTACGAATATAAAGAATGTAGTATCCTGTGTTTCTAACTGGCACTCCTCAACTGTACCAGCCAACAACAACTTCTGAATTACTCAATAAAAAAAATATATTAATTATCATCAACCCACATACATTTTCCTGTACCAGAATATTGAGGAGCCAACATATAATCTTAATATAATAATTACATTAATCATCATCATCAAGCCATACATTCACAGGAAAGAGATGACTAAAATCACTTAATGGAGATATAGTATAACCATCTTTTTCAAGAAAATTTTTAAGTATAGTTCTAAAATTTTTCTTTGTCCTAAAAGTATGAAAATGACTACTTTTGGGATGGATGAAAAGTAAATTTTGAGGATTATAGGTAAAACGTATATCTCCTCCAAAGTCAAAATGATCATCATGTCCAATACAAGCTGCTGTCATTTCCACAAAAATATGAGAATTCTTGTAAGCCATACGCACCACTAATTCATAAAAAGATTCATTATCCTTTTCAAGATAAAAGATGTGATACAGACGGTCAATTTTCTCCAAAACCACTTCGAAGTTTTCAAAGTCTAGTTGTGAAAAATAGTCTTCTTCAAAATTTGTAGTATCACGCGTAAATAAACCCTGATGTTCAAGAGCCTTACCCACCATCTTCTCAATTTCAGAAACAGTTTTTACATCTTCAATTAGAGATTCAAAACCTCGTGGTATTTCTTCCACAACCACAAAACCTTCAGAATCTATAATTCCACTATCATCTGAAAAGTTATCCAATTCTTCTTCTCGTTGTCCTTGTAGTAAATTTATTCTTCCTTGTGGGTCCAAATTTTCGAGTTCTTCCAGTCGTCTTTGTACTTGAAATCGTTCAAGTTCAAGTTCTTCCAGTCGTTCTTGTAGATTCATTTTTCCTTGTTGAGTTCAAATACTCAAACAAATTATCCAATTCTTGCGAGTCCATCCAAATTTTCAAGTTCTTCATCAGTCGTCGTATTAATCATCGTCGTCCTTAGCCAATCATCATCGTCCTTAGCCTTTCTGTCGTCGTTCTTGCTTCCAAGTGTTCTTCTTGTGGTTATTTATATGGAGTTTTGAATCTCTTCTGACTGAAGCAGCTAACTTTATATACTTTAGCGAGTTTCAAAGGGAAGGAGCTTCAAAGGAGAGTAGTTTAATAAACTACTAATTGTTTCTTCTTCAAGAGATTTTTTCAAAAGCTTCAGTAAATAAAATACATCTTCATCCATCTTTAATTCCTTCAAAGCCTTTATACCCTTTAGTATATGAAATACTGTTTCATTTTCCAAATAATTCATTTGGTACACATAGTCAATTAACTCTGAAAAGGATAAGTTGTTTTGACTTTTTTTTAATTCTACTTCTGACAATAAAAGCTGAGATTGATTTTTTACTGTCTCAATAATTTTTATACTACTACTTAGTTCTTTATCAGGATCTGAAACTTGAAAATTATCCAAAAAGTCTATCAATTCTAGTTCATTCAGACTTCTTATTTGTTCAAATTGTCCTTGTAAATTAATTCTTCCTCCTTGTGGATCTACAAGTTTTTCCAGTCTAATCCTATCTTGTAGATCCATGTTGTGTATTAGGAAGATTACTAACTGAATCTAACTTTGGTATCCATTTATATATACCACATACCGCATTTCCTTTTACTCCTCCTTCAAGGGGAGGAGCTGATACACACACATTTTACTCCTCCTTCAAGGGGAGGAGCTGATACACACACATTTTACTCCTCCTTTAAGGGGAGGAGCTTAAATTAGTATAATTGTCTTGTAAAAGTGATTTTCTAAGCAGAGTTTTATAATTTTTCTTTATCCTGAAATTATTTTCATGATAATAGACTTTATGGATAAGTATATTATTAGGGAAATAAGTAATTGATATTTCACCTACATATTCTTCTTTATAAGAAGCTGCTATCATTTCCACGAAAACATGAGCATTCTTGTAAGCCATACGTACCACTAATTCATAAAAACAGCTTTTATCTTTATTTACAAAGATGTGGTACAGGCGGTCAACTTTATCTAAATCCACCTTGAAGTTTTCTACTTCCTCTAAATTCCAATATTCGTTTTCATAAATTGAAACTTCATGTTTAAACATACTCTGATGTTTAAGAGCATTACCCACCATTTTCTCAATTTCAGAAACTGTAGTTACTTCTGCAATTAAAGACTTAATTGGTATTTCTTCAAAACTTTCTTTAGAATTTGAAATACTGCTATCACTATCATCTGAAAAGTGAAGATTATCATTCAAAATCTCCATCTGTTCCAATTCATCCAGTTGTCCTATTTCATCCAATCTTCCTTGTAGATTCATTCTTCCTTGTGGGTCTAAATTTTCTAAATCTTCCAATAATCCTTGTAGATTCATCCTTCTTTGTGGGTCCTTATATTCTAGTTCTTTTAGTATTTCTTGTAAGTTTAAACATTCTATAGAGAGAGGTTCCATTTTAGATAAATGTAAGTTAACCCTTCTAAATCTCTTCTGACAGAATTTAACTTTATGTAGCATATATATTTCCTCACTCCTTCTCCTCCTCCAATTTTTTCTAACTTCAAGGGGAGGAGTTTCAAAAACTTGTGACATTTCCTCACTCCTTCTCCTCCTCCAATTTTTTATAACTTCAAGGGGAGGAGTTTCAAAAACTTGTGACTGGTGTGTCTAGACACAACATCACAGTTTTTTATATCTTACAAAAAATAATTATTTTTTTATGTAATAGATAATTTTATAGACAGAAATCCATTTTGAAAAGGTTCTTTATGATATAATTACTACTTCTTCCTTTATCCCAGTTTTTGTAATCTTCTTTAGCCATACTAATGTCAATGAATTCATTCAAATTATCTGTTATAATACTAGGAAGAAGAGCCTTTGGATAATAGTTAAGTTTGATTTTGTGGTCTATAATAAACTTATTTTTTTCCTCATATGGTAGTATATTGTACCCGTCTTCTTGAAGCGAATTAAGGATAAGATCTTTATTATTATAATTATTAGTTCCTGTGGTATATAAAAAGATGTTTGGATTGAAAGTAATGTACATATACTGCTGCTCTTGCCCTTCTCTATTTTTACTCATAAAATTGCATCTTGCAAACATCTCGACAAAAACATGACTATGATAGTGTTGTTGTTGTTGTTGACTGTTTTCCTCATACACCATTCGTACCACTAATTCATAGTAAACTATTTCTTCTTCTTCATCTGTATAGATATCAATGTGATACAGGCGATCCACTCTTTCCATATCCACTTTAAAACTTTCCAATTCTCCGTCTTTCCAAAACTTCCTTTCACAAGGAGAAGTTCGACGTTCAAGAAAATACTGATGATGGCAGAGAGCATGACTCATTTCTTCTTCAATGCCAGAAATTGTCTTGAAATAATCTTTGATCATTATCTGATCCATTAATATTATTTTTTGTTATAAAGTTATGCTAAAAAAAACAATTTTTAACCCACTGATCTTACTGATTTTTAAACTTATTTATGGGTATGTCTAATAATCCAGTAGAAAGTATTTATACTCTCAGGAAATATAAGGATTAATTCAAACAAAGTTTTTTTTTATTTTTTATTTTATTTTTTTAAAATTTATATATTAAGAAAAAATTTACTTAAAGAATTTCAGAGAGAATTTTTTTTGTACTATCAATCAAAATGGAAGGAAACTGAATATCAAAATTAATTATAATGTTCCCTTTCTTATTAAAATCTTTAGAGTAAGGTAATCCATAACCTGGAAGACACTTCGTCATTTGTGGTCGTACAATATCGTTACTTAAATTCAAGGTAACTTTCTCATCGGTTAGGGTAGGAATTTCTACTTGAGTACCACACAAGGCATCACGTAGTGTCAATTTAGCTGTGTACTGCAGGTTAACACCATCACGTTTAAAATACTGATGAGGTTTATCTCTGATTACAAAAATAACATCTTCAGGAATTTTACCAGGAAACTTATTGCCCTCATGTTCAAAAATAATCTTTGTGCCATTTTCCATCCCTGGATTAATATCGATGATTAAAATCTTTTCTTCATAACAGTTATTGTTTCTTTTAATAATCTTGATTTTCTTTGTAACACCCTTGTAAATTTCTTCCAAGGTAACATAAAGGTCTAAATCTTTGGAAGACACAATAATTGACTGTTCTGATATATTACTAGAAGTAGTAGTAATTTCATCAATTTCCATTTTTTCATCCATAGTATTTAAAAATGAATTGACAGAAAAAGGAGCTGGAAGGGATATTAAGTTTCTATCTTTCTTTTTGAATCCAAAGGCTGTTAATGTCTCTTGATAATTAATTTTATTTTGACTTTTATCTTGAGATTTAAAAATATCAGAAGGGTTACTGCTGTCATTGTTGAAGTTAAAATTTTCTTGGTAATGACTCTTATTGTACTGAGGTTTGGAAAATTCAAAAGACTCATTGAAACTGAAGGAATATCGTCCACTTATTATATGTTTAGAATCTACATCTCCTGTTAAAAAAGTAGAAAAAGGATCACTATTGCCAAAGAATTGTTGAAAAATAATTTTAGGATTTCCCGAAAAAGTATACCTAAAGTGTAGTCCATCTCCAGCACTACTAGGTATTCCTTCTCCTCTCTTAAGTCCTTTCTCACCGTACATATCATATATTTTTCTCTTCATTTTGTCACTCAATACTTCATAGGCTTCTGCTATATCTTTGAATTTTTCTTCTGCAAAAAAAGACTTGTTTTTGTCGGGATGGTACATAAGTGCCATTTTCCTATAAGCTTTCTTAATATCTTCTTCACTAGCACTTTTCTCGAGACAGAGAATTTTATAATAGTTCTTTTCCATCTTGCCTGGCAACTGTTCTGTTGTTGATTCTGGAATGAAACAAACAATTTATATGGTTTAACTTCACGTAAACAATTTTTTAATTGAATAATCACCCGTTATATATTTCTTGAGATAATAAATATAGATTGTAATACTCATTATTAGTGTTATCAACACAATTACTCCCAAAATTACTGGTGTTTGGTCACTTATCTGTATCTTTATAATTGGAAAACTTTGTAATTTACAATTCTTACATTTAATAAACTCCATAGTAGCATTGCTTACAATTTTAATTTTATCTATATATTGAATTTTTTTTATATCATCAATAATATCATAAAGAGAAAGTCTTATATATTCATCTGTATTAGATCCAACATAATTATAGTATATTGAAGAATTTTCAATATTCACTTTATTGCTTGTAAAGTTTTTTGTCCATATGTTAATTGATATAGTTATATTAACCTGGGTATATTCCTTATCCATTTTATACCAAAAGCAAAAATTTTCCTTTTCAAAATGCTGTTTAAATAATACATCTTTCTGTTTTATTATAGATTCACAATTTTTTGCATATATTGTTTTTAACAGTAGTAAATTCAATATTACTGTCCATAAAAGATCTTTATCACAAATCTTCATTGCTTTATACTTTGATAAATAATAGTCAGTAAGATTCTCTTTTAACAGCTCATTAAGATTTTTTTATATATATTTTGTGCCACATGTTAAAAAGTAATTATAGTAAATAAAACAATATTAGATAATATTTATATAACCATATTTTATTTGAAAATATTTTACAATAATAACAATTTCTATTTTTTTTAGTTAGTTAATTCCTTATAAAATTATTTCACACATGCCAAATAACCACCGGCAAAAGCACATCCAATTTCTTTTGGAAACTAAAATTTTATTGAAATTTTTAATAACCATTTAATAAGATCAGTAATATACTATAATCTTTCTTTATATCTAATATCAGTACTCTATTTTATTTGACATATTTTACAATAATGACAACAATATTTCTATGATGTTTTTTTAATTCCTTTGAAAAATCATGAATTATTTCAAGATACACATGCCAATCACCACCAGCTGAAGCACATCCAATTTTTTTTGGAAACACAACTTTTTCAATTAAAATTCCATTGGGATCTGTTAATAACCATTTAACAAGATCATTCATGCACTCTTTGAACATAATCTCACGACCTTTCTTTGTATCTAAATATTTGCATGTATTGTAGTAGGTCTTATCAACTTTACAGTTCATATAATACTTATGTGGAGTTCCCATCGCATACTGTGCGAACATATTGGCAATCATTGGGTTGTTTTTTCCATTATTTATAAATTTTATACTCCCAAATTTATCACGAGTGGCTTCATTAGCTAGATTTGCATAAGATCCAGGTATTCTAAATAAATATGGATTACTAAGTGGTAAAACTTGACTTAAAGCATCAGTAAGACTTCCCTCCTTCAATTTAACAGCACAACAATTTACTTGTTGTACTAAAAGTATTTTATCACTGCCACTAAAATCTTTCGTAATATTACCTTTTATTATTGAAAGATATTTTTCTTCATTTTTTGTTTTCTCTGCTTCTTGACCTGTAATTTTAATAAAAAATATAATATTATATTCCTAAAATTAACTAACTTATTATTAATCATTAAAATTTCTAAAATTATATTTTAAGTGATTCAAAAAACATCATATTAAAAAAAAAAACTCACATTCAAAATCTTCCATTGCTATGAGCATTTCCTTATCAGTAAGATATTGTTCAGTCATCTTCATTCTTTTTGGAGGGTTGTGATCAAAGTCTTCTATTGAATTTATCATTTTTCTTTTATCAGAGAGTAGTAATGTCTAGCACTTCTTTTCTGTAACAAAAATTTTTTATATAATTTCTATTTGTTAACACAAATTAAATAAAAGATCATTTATATCACACACATGAATTTTTTAGTTATTATTATAATAAAATTTTACTTGAAATTAGTTTACCTAGATATGAAGTCTTTCAATAATATTTACCGAGACTGTAGTTCGTCAAGATCGTAGTTCTAACACAAGTTACCCATTTCTGGCTCAAGGGAGAAAGGTTTCTAAAATTATATAATGTATGATGCTTCTTAAATACTCTTCTGGTCTTCAACTAGTTGCTTATTTTTATCTCACAAAATATTTTACCATCGTAGAATATAATTTTAAGAATAATTTTAAAACTATGATCTAATAAAATATTATTTTATTACAGAAAAGATTTACATGATTGACAAAAAATATTTTATCACAGAAAATTTTTTATTATAATTTTTTCATTTTTATATTTACATCACTAAAAGCATTACAATTTCCAATTAGTAGAAACATTTAAACCATTTTGGGTATAGTTAATAACCAACCCTCTCTCTCCTGGATGTTAAAATAAAAATATATGAAAAGAATATAAACTATTATTACTAGTTACTAGACTATAAAATATGGTAACATTAAAATTACTCGAAGAAATTTTTGCTCAAATTCCTTATCAAGACTTATTAAACTGTTGTGCTCCAGTATGTAAGCAATGGAGAAATGTAATTGTTGATCAACATTATATGCCACTTCGTCAATTATATCACAGATATTGTAAAGAACCTTATTCAAAATTTAAAAGTCCCTTTGGTAATAATAATAGTGCTATTGATATTTTACGACCATTTTCTCGAAAAAACAAAAACAAAGATAACTATATATCGCAATTTTTATTACAAATTATTGAATATAAAAATAAAATATATAAAACCTATAATTTTCAAACTGATTTAATCGAATTGCACTCTCATCCAAGCTACGAACATGCCACTGAATTTTTGGTATATCATCAATTGTTCTACAATAATAATGATTGGCATCTTCTTATAATATTTATGATAATACTATCTGAGCAAATAAGTGAAAGCCTGTATTTATTATATTTATTATTAAAAATACCAAATTTTTATCCATTAATAGATATTATTGATTTTTTTTACGGCTTATCTTTGATGCTTTTGAATTGTTACTATAACCACATAAGTTTATTAACTTACAAAGATGATTTACATTATAATCTCATTAAGATTCATTCTACTCTTTTCATTTGGGAAAATCGAATAAATCCAATAATTAATGGTTGTTCGTTAATGACATGTGAACGAGCACGAGTGGTAAATCATCTCTATTATAATAACGACGACAGAATTATTATTGTTGAATTTCAAAGTAAAGAAATCATTTTTGATATATTTGAGATATTATTATTAATTTTTAATACTCATATTAATAAAAAGTTTTTAATTATTTTATCTGAAGATAATTTAGATATATTGTTAAAAAATTCATTGTTACATTTATTCAAAAATAATGTAACTGTAATCAATCATTATAACTCTTTAAAAAATTATGAAAAACAACACGATTTTTTAATAATTTTTTCTTCAATTTGTTCCTCAGAAACACTAGAAGAGATAAAAAATCTAATCAATTTTCCCATAATTGTTTTTAAATGTATTAATTGGTGTTTTAGTTAT
>NW_027199630.1:10000-29826 GCF_038502225.1 Cherax quadricarinatus | reverse complement strand
TCAGGGGAATAACTTACGGCAAAAATAATGGAGTACAAATAGTCTTAATAATGTGTTTTTGTACAGTTTTATTTACAGATTCTGACCTGGTATCTTACCTTAGTTCATTTCTAACCCCATCTCTATTAAGGATGCACCCACAACAGTCAACTAACACCCAGGTATCTATTTACCAGTAAGAGAACAGGGGCTGCAGGTGTAACGAGATTCGAGTACAGAATATTCAGACACACTCTTAGAAAGATATGGACATGCATGGAAGGAAATACAATGACTTCGAGAGTGTATAAATCTGTAGTGGAGGAAAGGAGGGGTAGGGGTCGGCCTAGGAAAGGTTGGAGGGAGAGGGTAAAAGGGGTTTTGTGTGCGAGGGGCTTGTGCTTCCAGAAAGCATGTGTGATCATGTTAGATAGGAAAGAATGGAAACAAATGGTTTTTAGGACTTGACGTGCTATTGGAGTGTGAGCAGAGTAATATTTTTGAAGAGATTTAGGGAAACCGGCAGGCCGGACTTGAGTCCTGGAGATGGGAAGTACAGTGTCTGCACTCTTAAGGAGGGATGTTAATGTTGCAGTTTTATAACTGTAGTGTAAGCGCGCCTCTGGCAAGACAGTGATGGAGTGAATGAATGTAAAACGATAGCCTGTAATTGTTTTACATGATGGTAGGTTTGCTGGTGTCCATTTTCTGTCTCATAAACATGCACGGTTTCAGGTACGTCTTGCTACTTCTACTTGCACTTAGGTCACACTACACATGCATGTACAAGCATATATATACACACCCCTCTTGTTCTTGTTTATTTCCTCTTACCTCCATGGGGAATTTAACAGAATTCTTCCTCCGTAAGCCATGCGTGTCGTAAGAGGCGACTAAAATGCCGGGAGCAAGGGGCTAGTAACCCCTTCTCTTGTATATATTACTAAATTTAAAAGGAGAAAGTTTCTTTTTTTTTTCCTTTTGGGCAACCCCACCTCAGTGGGATACGGCCGGTGTGTTGAAAGAAGAAAGATATATATATATATATATATATATATATATATATATATATATATATATATATATATATATATATATATATATATATATATATATATATATATATATATATATATATATATAACCACGACACCCCCAAGGCAACTGAACAATCCAAACCAACCATCACACACCGATCCCTCTGTTTCCACCCCCCGCACCACAGTTACAGTATTAGAACAGAAGTTGAAGGTTTGGTACACAAATGCAGATGGATTAACGAATAAACATGAGGAATGGCAAGAAAGAATCAATGAGAAGTCCCCAGACATCATAGCAGTTACAGAAACAAAACTCATGGAGACAATAACAGATGCAATCTTCCCACCAGGATACCAGATCATGAGGAAAGATAGAAGGGGCAGGGGGGGAGGTGGGGTTGCTCTGCTCGTAAAAAACAGATGGAAATTCGAGAAAATGGAAGGCATAGATGAGACGGGAGAAAGAGACTACATAGCAGGTACACTTCAGTCTGGGGAACACAAAGTGGTCATTGCAGTGATGTATAATCCACCACAGAACTGCAGGAGGCCAAGAGAGGAATATGAAGAGAGCAACAGAGCAATGGTGGACACACTTGCTGAGGTGGCAAGAAGAGCTCACTCCAGCAGAGCAAAGTTGCTGGTTATGGGGGATTTCAACCACAGGGAGATTGACTGGGAAAACCTGGAGCCACATGGGGGTCCCGAAACATGGAGAGCCAGGATGTTGGACGTGGTGCTGGAAAACCTCATGCACCAACATGTTAAGGACACTACCAGAGTGAGAGGGGAGGATGAACCAGCAAGATTGGACCTTGTGTTCACCCTGGGCAGCTCAGACATTGAGGACATCAAGTATGAGAGTCCCCTAGGAGCTAGCGACCACGTGGTTCTGTGCTTTGAATACATAGTAGAGCTGCAAGTGGAGAGAATAACAGGAGTTGAATGGGAAAAGCCTGACTATAAAAGAGGGGACTACATAGGGTTGAAGAACTTCCTGCGGGAGGTCCAGTGGGACAGAGAACTGGCAGGAAAGCCAGTAAATGAAATGATGGAATATGTAACAACAAAATGCAAGGAGGCAGTGGAAAGGTTTATTCCCAAGGGCAACAGTAACAACGGGAAGACCAGAACGAGCCCCTGGTTTACCCGACGGTGTAAGGAGGCAAAAACAAAGTGCAATAGAGAATGGAAAAAGTACAGAAGGCAGAGAACACACGAAAATAGGGAGATCAGTCGCAGAGCCAGGAATGAGTACGCACAGGTAAGGAGGGAGGCCCAGCGACAGTATGAAAATGACATAGCATCGAGAATCAAGACTGACCCGAAACTGTTGTATAGCCACATCAGGAGGAAGACAACAGTCAAAGACCAGGTGATCAGATTAAGGACAGAAGGTGGAGAACTCACAAGAAATGATCAGGAGGTATGTGAGGAGCTGAACAGGAGATTTAAGGAAGTTTTTACAGTAGAGACAGGAAGGGCTGTGGGAAGACAGCACAGAAGGGAACATCAAGAGGGAATATACCAACAAGTGTTGGATGACATACGAACAACTGAGGAGGAGGTGAAGAAGCTCTTAAGTGACCTTGACACCTCAAAGGCGATGGGACCGGACAACATCTCCCCATGGGTCCTTAGAGAAGGAGCAGAGATGCTGTGCGTGCCTCTAACCACAATCTTCAACACATCCCTTGAAACTGGGCAACTACCTGAGAAATGGAAGACAGCTAATGTAGTCCCCATATTTAAGAAAGGAAACAGAAACGAGGCACTAAACTACAGACCTGTGTCTCTGACATGTATTGTGTGCAAAGTCATGGAGAAGATTATCAGGAGGAGAGTGGTCGAACACCTGGAAAGGAACAAGATTATAAATGAAAACCAGCATGGGTTCATGGAAGGCAAATCTTGTATCACAAACCTCCTGGAGTTTTATGACAAGGTAACAGAAGTAAGACACGAGAGAGAGGGGTGGGTAGATTGCGTTTTCCTAGACTGCAGGAAGGCCTTTGACACAGTTCCCCACAAGAGATTAGTGCAGAAGCTGGAGGATCAGGCGCATGTAACAGGGAGGGCACTGCAATGGATCAGGGAATACCTGACAGGGAGGCAGCAACGAGTCATGGTACGTGAAGAGGTATCACAGTGGGCGCCTGTGACGAGCGGGGTCCCACAGGGGTCAGTTCTAGGACCAGTGCTATTTTTGATATATGTGAACGACATGATGGAAGGAATAGACTCTGAAGTGTCCCTGTTCGCAGATGATGTGAAGTTGATGAGAAGAATTAAATCGGATGAGGATGAGGCAGGACTGCAAAGAGACCTGGACAGGCTGGACATGTGGTCCAGTAACTGGCTTCTCGAATTCAATCCAGCCAAATGCAAAGTCATGAAGATTGGGGAGGGGCAAAGAAGACCGCAGACAGAGTATAGGCTAGGTGGACAAAGACTACAGACCTCACTCAGGGAGAAAGACCTTGGGGTGACCATAACACCGAGCACATCACCGGAGGCACACATCAACCAAATAACTGCTGCAGCATACGGGCGCCTGGCAAACCTGAGAATAGCGTTCCGATACCTTAATAAGGAATCGTTCAAGACACTGTACACTGTGTATGTTAGGCCCATACTGGAGTATGCAGCACCAGTCTGGAACCCACACCTGGTCAAGCACGTCAAGAAGTTAGAGAAAGTACAAAGGTTTGCAACAAGGCTAGTCCCAGAGCTCAGGGGAATGTCGTACGAGGAAAGGTTGAGGGAAATCGGACTGACGACACTGGAGGACAGAAGGGTCAGGGGAGACATGATAACGACATACAAGATACTGCGGGGAATAGACAAGGTGGACAGAGATAGGATGTTCCAGAGAGGGGACACAGGGACAAGGGGTCACAACTGGAAGCTGAAGACTCAGACGAGTCACAGGGACGTTAGGAAGTATTTCTTCAGTCATAGAGTTGTCAGGAAGTGGAATAGCCTAGCAAGTGAAGTAGTGGAGGCAGGAACCATACATAGTTTTAAGAAGAGGTATGACAAAGCTCAGGAAGCAGAGAGAGAGAGGACCTAGTAGCGATCAGTGAAGAGGCGGGGCCAGGAGCTGAGTCTCGACCCCTGCAACCACAATTAGGTGAGTACAATTAGGTGAGTACACACACACACACACACACACACACACACACACACACACACACACACACACACACACACACACACACACACACACACACACACACACACACACACACACACACACACACACACACACACACACACACACACACACACACACACACACACACACACACACACACACACACACACACACACACACACACACACACACACACACACACACACACACACACACACACACACACACACACACACACACACACACACACACACACACACAGACACCACACACACACACACTACACACAGAACCATACAACCTATCACACCATCCCAACACACACTACAATCCATACCCACAGCCTCCACCCAACACCGAGCTATAGAATCCCACAGTATGCCACCAGGTCTCCCACCCTCACAGGCCCCCCAAACCACAGTGTTGGAAAGGAAACTGAAGGTATGGTACACAAACGCTGATGGAATAACAAATAAGTGGGAGGAGTGGCATGAAAGAGTCAAAGAAGCATCACCGGACATCATAGCTCTCACAGAAACCAAGCTTACAGGTATGATAACAGATGCCATCTTTCCAACGGGATACCAAATCCTGAGGAAAGACAGAGGGAACAGGGGGGGTGGAGGAGTGGCATTGCTGATCAAAAATCGCTGGAATTTTGATGAGCTGGAGAGAGGAGACAGCGGAGAAGAAAGTGATTACATAGCGGGAACGCTTCACTCTGGAGGTCCCAAGGTGGTAATAGCAGTGATGTATAACCCACCACAGAACAGCAGGAGGCCAAGGCAAGAGTACGACGAGAGCAATAGAGCGATGGTTGACACACTGGCTAGAGTGGCCAGAAGAGCTCATGCATGCAGGGCAAAGCTCCTGATCATGGGTGACTTTAACCACAAGGAGATCGATTGGGAGAACTTGGACCCACATGGGGGCCAAGATACATGGAGGGCTAAGATGATGGAGGTGGTACTGGAAAACTTCATGTGCCAACACGTAAGGGACACTACAAGAGAGAGAGGAGAGGATGAACCAGCAAGGCTGGACTTAGTATTCACCTTGAGTAGTGCAGATATCGAGGACATCACATATGAAAGACCCCTTGGGGCCAGTGACCATGTGGTTTTAAGCTTCGAATACACAGTAGAGCTACAAGTGGAGGGAGAAGCAGGAAGGCCAGGACGAATGAAGCCAAACTACAAGAAAGGGGACTACACAGGAATGAGGAACTTCCTGAACGGGGTTCAGTGGGACAGAGAACTGGCAGGGAAGCCAGTTAATGAGATGATGGAATATGTAGCAACAAAATGCAAGGAGGCTGAGGAGAGGTTTGTACCCAAGGGTAACAGGAATAATGAAAAAGCCAGGATGAGCCCATGGTTTACCCAAAGGTGCAGGGAGGCAAAAACCAAGTGTGCTAGGGAATGGAAGAAATATAGAAGGCAAAGGACCCAGGAGAATAAGGAGAGCAGTCGTAGAGCCAGAAACGAATATGCACAGATAAGAAGGGAGGCCCAAAGACAATATGAAAATGACATAGCAGCGAAAGCCAAATCTGACCCGAAACTGTTGTACAGCCACATCAGGAGGAAAACAACAGTCAAGGACCAGGTAATCAGGCTAAGGAAGGAAGGAGGAGAGACAACAAGAAATGACCGTGAAGTATGTGAGGAACTCAACAAGAGATTCAAAGAAGTGTTCACAGAGGAGACAGAAGGGGCTCCAGAAAGACGGAGAGGTGGGGCACACCACCATGTGCTGGACACAGTGCACACAACCGAGGAAGAAGTGAAGAGGCTTCTGAGTGAGCTAGATACCTCAAAGGCAATGGGGCCAGATAACATCTCCCCATGGGTATTGAGAGAGGGAGCAGAGGCGCTATGTGTACCCCTAACAACAATATTCAATACATCTATCGAAACAGGGAGATTGCCTGAGGCATGGAAGACAGCAAATGTAGTCCCAATCTTTAAAAAAGGAGACAGACATGAAGCATTAAACTACAGACCAGTGTCACTGACATGTATAGTATGCAAAATCATGGAGAAGATTATCAGGAGAAGAGTGGTGGAACACCTAGAAAGGAACGATCTCATCAACAGCAGCCAACATGGTTTCAGGGACGGGAAATCCTGTGTCACAAACCTACTGGAGTTCTATGACATGGTGACAGCAGTAAGACAAGAGAGAGAGGGGTGGGTGGATTGCATTTTCTTGGACTGCAAGAAGGCGTTTGACACAGTTCCACACAAGAGATTGGTGCAAAAACTGGAGGACCAAGCAGGGATAACAGGGAAGGCACTACAATGGATCAGGGAATACTTGTCAGGAAGACAGCAGCGAGTCATGGTACGTGGCGAGGTGTCAGAGTGGGCACCTGTGACCAGCGGGGTCCCACAGGGGTCAGTCCTAGGACCAGTGCTGTTTCTGGTATTTGTGAACGACATGACGGAAGGAATAGACTCTGAGGTGTCCCTGTTTGCAGATGACGTGAAGTTGATGAGAAGAATTCACTCGATCGAAGACCAGGCAGAACTACAAAGGGATCTGGACAGGCTGCAGACCTGGTCCAGCAATTGGCTCCTGGAGTTCAATCCCACCAAGTGCAAAGTCATGAAGATTGGGGAAGGGCAAAGAAGACCGCAGACGGAGTACAGTCTAGGGGGCCAGAGACTACAAACCTCACTCAAGGAAAAAGATCTTGGGGTGAGTATAACACCAGGCACATCTCCTGAAGCGCACATCAACCAAATAACTGCTGCAGCATATGGGCGCCTAGCAAACCTCAGAACAGCATTCCGACATCTTAATAAGGAATCATTCAGGACCCTGTACACCGTGTACGTTAGGCCCATATTGGAGTATGCGGCACCAGTTTGGAACCCACACCTAGCCAAGCACGTAAAGAAACTAGAGAAAGTGCAAAGGTTTGCAACAAGACTAGTCCCAGAGCTAAGAGGTATGTCCTACGAGGAGAGGTTAAGGGAAATCAACCTGACGACACTGGAGGACAGGAGAGATAGGGGGGACATGATAACGACATACAAAATACTGAGAGGAATTGACAAGGTGGACAAAGACAGGATGTTCCAGAGATTGGACACAGTAACAAGGGGACACAGTTGGAAGCTGAAGACACAGATGAATCACAGGGATGTTAGGAAGTATTTCTTCAGCCACAGAGTAGTCAGTAAGTGGAATAGTTTGGGAAGCGATGTAGTGGAGGCAGGATCCATACATAGCTTTAAGCAGAGGTATGATAAAGCTCACGGCTCAGGGAGAGTGACCTAGTAGCGATCAGTGAAGAGGCGGGGCCAGGAGCTCGGACTCGACCCCCGCAACCTCAACTAGGTGAGTACAACTAGGTGAGTACACACACACACACACACACACACACACACACACACACACACACACACACACACACACACACACACACACACACCACACACACACACACACACACACACACACACACACACACACACACACACACACACACCACACACACACACACACACACACACACACACACACACACACACACACACACACACACACACACACACACACACACACACACACACACATTCCGTACCCTCATTCCCTACCCTCGTTCCGTACCCTCATTCCCTACCCTCGTTCCGTACCCTCATTCCCTACCCTCGTTCCGTACCCTCATTCCCTACCCTCGTTCCGTACCCTCATTCCCTACCCTCGTTCCGAACCCTCATTCGCTACCCCCGTTCCGTACCTTCATTCCCGACCCTCGTTCCGTACCCTCATTCCCTACCCTCGTTCCGTACCCTCATTCCCTACCCTCGTTCCGTACCCTCATTCCCTACCCTCGTTCCGCACCCTCATTCCCTACCCTCGTTCCGTACCCTCATTCCCTACCCTCGTTCCGTATCCTCATTCCCTACCCTCGTTCCGTATCCTCATTCCCTACCCTCGTTCCGTACCCTCATTCCCTACCCTCGTTCCGTACCCTCATTCCCTACCCCCGTTCCGTACCCTCATTCCCTACCCCCGTTCCGTACCTTCATTCCCGACCCTCGTTCCGTACCTTCATTCCCGACCCTCGTTCCGTACCCTCATTCCCTACACTCGTTCCGTACCCTCATTCCCTACCCTCGGTCCGTACCCTCATTCCCTACCCTCGTTCCGTATCCTCATTCCCTACCCTCGTTCCGTACCCTCATTCCCTACCCTCGTTCCGTACCCTCATTCCCTACCCTCGTTCCGTACCCTCATTCCCTACCCTCGTTCCGTACCCTCATTCCCTACCCCCGTTCCGTACCTTCATTCCCGCCCCTCGTTCCGTACCCTCATTCCCTACCCCCGTTCCGTACCTTCATTTCCTACCCTAATCCCATATCCTCATTCCCTACCCCCGTTCCGTACCTTCATTCCCGACCCTCGTTCCGTACCCTCATTCCCTACCCTCGTTCCGTACCCTCAGTCCCTACCCTCGTTCCGTACCCTCATTCCCTACCCTCGTTCCGTACCTTCATTTCCTACCCTAATCCCATATCCTCATTCTTAACTGCCATTCCCTTCTGTCAGTCCCTATCCCCGTCGACACTCGCCATCACTTGAGTAAAGTGTCCACTCGTCCGTGAAGAGTTTGAAATTTTAATAAATTTCTCTAGATGAGTTTTATGTCTTTTCCTATTTCCTAGAACGGACTTTTTTTTATATTTAAGGTTAAAATTTTCGGCCTTCTTTCCTTCAGTCATTTTCCTTGCATTGTAATTACTCTCTATATTTTCTCGTAAATGCAGATGTTGTATTTTCAGCCTACCAGTTTCATAGTTGTTGATCCGTTTCATGATGCTCTGCATTTTTGCTTATAATTTATAAGCATTTTCTCTAATCATTTACTCGTTTACCCATAATTCGATACCTTCAGTGGATTATCATTGTAATCATAACTAAGCGCTAAACCCACAAGGGGTCATACAGCGCTGATACCTTGAGTGGAAACGAGGCAAGAACTCAAGATATTTATATATTACAATGTGGAGACTAGAGCAACTTAGGTTACCAGTTAGGTTAGGTTACTTTGAGCAAGTCGTGCACTTGCGTCGAGAAATGGTCTTACCAAGATCTACTCCTCCTCAAATTGCCAACTTCAAACCTCCATTTTCCACAACAGCACGAACGTACATTGAAGAGTGTGCAGATGACTTGAATAGTACAACAAAGGAAGTTTTTCTCCAGGCAAGAACACTAGGCACGGCACTCCGGGGCAACTTGAACAGACGCACCGCCGAAATCATTCGCAGCAGAGTTACCACAGCGAATGTTCAACAGAAGATCAGACTTATTACGAAACTCCAGACTCTCTGCGGTAATAGTCATTGGAAAAGTTTAGAAAGACCTGAAACTATTCAAAATCTTTCATCTCGTCCACTGTCAACCACAGAAACTGAAGTTCTCAGCTTAGATCTCAAATTTGCAATAGAAATTACGAAACCAAAACAAGACATCAATTTCATCGCTGAAAACTACAGACACAATGACTCCAACTTCCAAAAAGGCTATCTTCAAGGCATCATCTCAGCGGCCATCTCAACACACAGCTCCCCAGTCATACCTCGAAGTTACATCATTGCACTTAAAGCTTTAGCAGAAGACACGACCCTCAGGGTTACAACCGCTGATAAAGGTGGTGGTGTTGCTATCATGAACAGTGACGATTACAGAAACAAAATACTCAATCTACTTAATGACCCACATACCTAAAAACCTCTCACAAGTAACCAAGTGGACAACCCTACCAAAGCATTTCTTCACAGGACTCGCCGCATTCTCAGGGACTCAGAACAAGGGAAGAAACTTCTGCACACCATTCCCAGCAACCCCAGACCTACCAGAACGTACGACCTACCAAAAACTCACAAACCAAGTATCCCATTGAGGCCCATATCGTTGGGAATAGGCAGTGCTTCCAACCAACTCTCAGGAATTTTCACTAAACACCTCTCTAAACTCTTGGGCACAATCAGTCCAGCACATCTCAAACACTCGGGTGATCTTCTCTATCGCATTCGCAACATCATCAGGAACAAGAAACTCTGTAGCCTTGACGTAACATCCCTATTCACCAAAGTACCTACTACACAAGCCATCGATCTCTTGCGCAGGAAAATTGACGATTCACTTGATCTTCCTATTCCAGCCAGCGATTTCACCGACCTTGTTGAACTATGTGTTGGCTTTACATGTTTCTCTTTCGAAAATCACGTCTTTCAGCAGACTTCTGGACTACCCATGGGTTCGCCACTTAAGTGCCGTACTGGCGACCCTATACATGGAACGTCTAGAAGCCGAGCGATTTTCCTATATTATTCCCTCTTCCGTCACCTGGCTCCGTTATGCTGACGACATTTTCATCTTAACACCCAGACGCTTCAACGTTCAAGCTCTCCAACACAAGCTCAACCAGGACGAGCCCTTAATTCAATTCACACTAGACAACACTCTTGCTTTCCTTGATGTTCTTCTCTGCAAAGCTGACCAAGAACTTCGTTTTAAAGTCTATCGAAAACCTACCAACCAACGTGAATTTCTCCACTTCTACTCTCACCACGACACCAAAACTAAACGTGTAATTATAGGTTTTTTCCTGCGTGCACTCAGAATCTGCAGCAGTGAGTTAATTGAATAAGAATGCTGCTCTCTTATTGAACAAGTATTTTCTAAACTTCACTATCCTCGTCACTTCATTAGAGACTGCAGACGACGGGCATTAAACATCTTTAACACACCCAGAGAAGACACTGCCGAGAAGAGATACATAGTCCTCCCCACCAACTCCATTGCCAAACACGTTTCCAACATCTTTTCCAATACCTCATTCCAAGTATCTACCTCCACATCCACCACCATCAAGGACATTACCAGTAATAGACAGGACAAGCTTCAGTCCTCTGCAGGGGTATACATAATCCCTTGTAATGACTGCAGCAAATTATAAATGGGCGAAACATCCAGAGACCTCCAAACACGTATTTCAGAACACCAGTATGCAGGCAGATCTGACGATTCAAGGAATGCCTGTGTTCAACACCGAAATTCACACAACCATTTAATCAACTACAGAAACGCAAGACTTATCGCCAGAGAAGACAACACAATACCGAAGAATCCTGGAATCATCACTTATCTCTATATCCAACAACTTCAACCAGAACAACGGCTTCTATAACATAGCTGAACCCCTTGCCAGGAAACTTCTTCAACGGCTATCTCACATAAGAAAACTATCAGATAGTTCCTGACTATGGAACTGAACTTCTCCAGGCCGAGGGACTGACAACCTCAAGTTCTACGACTTCAAGGGTGATGGACTGATTACATCGTCTTCACATCTCTACTGTTCCTGCCAACTTTCTGTATTCGACTGAAGAAGCCTACTGTGTAGGCGAAACGTTTCGGAATAAAGTTGCCTAACTGTTGCCTATGTGTCTTACCTACCAACCTGTCGGTATTGTATACCATTTTTGATGTTCAACCTAGAACACTGCAGAAGGTCTACTCACAACTTGTCCAATACCTCTGCCAAGCTACCCCAAACTCTATAACTCCACCCGGTAGATCATCAGATGCAGCATTCTCCACCTGACCTCAACATTCTGAACATGACTATAAATACTCCCGTACCTTCCACCCCAGGTAGATCTGTGTGTGACTTGAAAAAGCCCACTGTGTGGGTGAAACGTTGTCAATAAAGGATCACATTATACTGCATATGTGTTTATATTTCCAGTGGTTCTAAGCACATGAGACAGTAGGAACACTGTAGCAGACCTACTGGCCCATACTTGGCAGGTCCTTGTCAAACTCGAACCCACTTACAAAAATAATCACACCACCCATTATCACTGTTACCCAAGGAATAAGCTTTTATAACCTTATTAACTCAGTTGTAAGTTCCACTCAAATCCAACTCTCTCGCTTTATTCAAACTGTCTCGGTAACTTAGTGGTAAATACAGCTTTAGTGCTCTCACACTTACATACATACTGCCATATCTTACACACTTGTACTTACGCAAACTGAAACTTCAAAATGTTTTAAATGTAGCATTCTGTAAGTCAAGGGGCACTGCAGGAACATAACCCAGGTATCCAATTGTCTCTTCAGTCATTATGTTACAAGTATTGTAACAGGTTCCACGTTTGATGTTAGTATAGCAACACATCAGGTATCTGACATCAGTGTAACAATCCATCATGTTTCTGATGTCATTAAAACATTCTGCGACCTCTGATGTCAGTGTTACAATCTATCATCCTTCTAATATCAGTATAGCAATCCAATTCTGTGCACTTCAAAAAAAAACAAGCTAAAATCTCGAGATGAAATATTGAATTGTACATATTTCTCTCAGGGGATTTGAGGGCAATTTTTAATATGCGAAGTCAGGGTTATATACTTCGCTCGGTCAACAAGTTTCTCCAAAATATATAATACAGGGGTTAATATTTTAATGATTCAGTTTTTTTTTTTTTTGCATTCTCTGTAAATGTTTGCGCTTATCACCATGTGTCACTGAGGTCACGGTATTCACTGTGCCACTGAGGTCACGGTATTCATCATGTTTCATAGTTCCTAATCATCAATGTTACTGTCTTGGCTGGCAGGGCTATGCTCCTCAGGGAAATACTGGACCTCAGGGGAATACTGGACCTCAGGGGAATACTGGACCTCAGGGGAATACTGCACCTGGAGAATCGGAGACGATCAAGTTTAATCCGAGAAAGAGGAGGGTAGCTCCCTTTCCTTTGATCAAGAGGCAACAATAATCAACGCAGCCTCCTTAAAGGGATCTGAGTCGTTGTGTTTCCAGTATCCAGCATGTGCTATTGAGTTCCCAGAGAGCAACAAAAGAAATTTTCTGAATAATAGCAGTAATCTTCTGCAGGCTAGTAGGGAGGAGGTGTGTGTGTGTGTGTTCTGAAGACAGGAAAATGCATCTCATGATTGGTGGCAAAGACCATGGCTGTCGTTTTTCTTTATCGGATGAGAGAATGTCCTTGTTATAGATTCTTACGTCGTGGCTACAGAGGAAAGGTATACGACTGTGTTGTAAGCAGGCGAGTCCTCGTACGAGTCTAGTCATGCACAGTGTGATCTTGCACACTCTCGTCTTGCACAGCCTGGTCATGCAGAGTCTGGTCATGCAGGCGTGTGTCTGTGTGTGTGCTGGTCACATGTGCTCGTATATTCGAGAGTGAAAACCGATAACCCTGAGGGAGGAAAAATTATATTTCCTCACGAAATATGGACACCCAATATTTTTGGGTGTACCTTCAATTTCTCGCATCTTTTACCCATACTATATTGTTATTTTTTATTTTGTTTTGACATTAGTTATCTATCTTACATTCCTCCTCTTCCTCCTCCACCTCTACCATCGCCATCTATCCGTCCTTCCTGTCTTTCCCCTAAATCATATAGCTGCCCGCTCCTCGTGTTCAACCCATGGTTGGGGGTTCCTCTGTGCATGATGCATGCGGTGATCTTAGCTGCATGCTCAGCAACTAATATGAATATCCTTAACATCTATCAGAGAGGCGTTGCACCAACCACAGGCTAGAGGATCGGCTCGTGTCTCCAGCCAAGAGAATATAACTCACCCAAAGGAGGATGGGTCTAGGCAGGCAGGTGATAAAGCAGGATTTTCTCGAGGAACATGTCTCTGGAAAACAATTTTGATATAAACTTTGTCAAAATATAATTTATTCTTGAATAGAGGGCATTTAGTCAGGAGGAACCACTCTTGGACGATGGTACTGACGGCGGAGAGACGAAGAAAAACGTCTGGAAGATGCAGAAGAGAAGGATGGTGGGAGTTGGGGGGTGTTCCTGAAGACAACCACACTAATATTAATAAAGTCCAACAGAGTGATTATGCAATCCAGTGGTTATAATTATAACCATTATTTTTAAAGCGCTGGACCGGTAAGCCATCTGAAGGCGTCTGTTAAATGACCAAACGCTTCCTGACCCTCGTCAGGAAACACTTCTCTCGTTTCCTGACATACCTTACCTAACCTAACAGTCATTATTCGCAGTAAGAAATAGCTTCTTCCTCATACTATATGTATGGTCAGTTAGGTTAAGATAGTTAGACACCACATCTGTCTAGCTATTAGACGATTCAGTACCAAAGCATCATTCATCATGTTGAGTGACGTTGCATGGGCTTCGTGCATTGCATGGAAATACACAGTTTTTTCTTGCACACACACCCATGAACCTGAGGTCCCCATGATGCGCAGCATATTCACACCAGCTGTCGAGTTATAGACGCAGCTCGCAAAGGAAGATGGATTTTCTCAGTCAGCCGAAACGTTTACTCTAACTTCATTTGGAATAATACGAGGACAAGCAATTGTTATGAATGACAATTTTATTCTGAGAATAAAATTCCGCGTTTAGAGGCTACTTTTACCCCAGGAGTTGCTTCATGTGTACAGACATTTTGTGAAACAGTATAAAAGTTAGTATCTAATGGATGTTGTGCTGGAACAAAGGATGCCTGTTCCAGCTTTTTGGTTCCATGAATGTTGTGTTGCAGCCCCTGCAGTCAAGAACACCTTTCCCAGTCTCCTGATCCCCTTCATCTGCAAGAGTATAAAACTGAAGGATACGCAATAAAAATATATTAAAATATAATCTTGAGAAGCATGGTAAAGCTTTCCATTTGCGTAAGTAGGTAGTTTACACTGATAATTATCTTTCTTTAAATCAGGAACTTTTGATATGAGACCAGAGACAGATTAATATAATAATTAATTTTTCTGACACTGACGTTGTAAAAAATATCCTTCGTACAGTTTATCAGCCAGACCAACATTTTTATGAAAACATATCAGACTTCCATGTCAGCGCTTTATCAATGTACATATGAACTGTTGGCCTAACAAACTTACATTAGAATTTCAAATACCGTCATCAGAATATTCATTTTTTTTCACTGCACTGAAATATATATTGAAAACTTTTGTTTCAAAATGTTCTCTTTCTTATTAATAGCTGTCTTCTCTAAACTTCAGCTACCATAATAAAAATTAATCTGACGCCCTACACCTGACACCAGTGATGGAGACTGCTTAAGACATTTTAATTCTTTCATCAGTGTAATTAATGTGATTTAAGATGGACACACACACACACACACACACACACACACACACACACACACACACACACACACACACACACACACACACACACACACACACACACACACACACACACACACACACACACACACACAGAGCTAAGGGGAATGTCCTACTAAGAAAGGTTAAGGGAAATCAGCCTGACAACACTGGAGGACAGGAGGTTTAGGGAAGACATGATAACGACATACAAAATACTGCGTGGAATAGACAAGGTGGACAAAGACAGGATGTTCCAGAGATGGGACACAGAAACAAGGGTCACAATTAGAATTTTAAGACCCAGATGAGTTAAAGGGATGTTAGGAAGTATTTCTCCAGTCATAGAGTAGTCAGGAAGTGGAATAGCCTAGCAAGTGAGGTAGTGTAGGCAGGAACCATACATAGCTTTAAGATGAGGTATGATAAAGCTCATGGAGCAGAGAGGGAGAGGACCTAGTAGCACTCAGTGAAGAGGAGGGGTCAGGAGCTGAGTTTCGACCCCTGCAACCACAATTAGATGAGTAAACACACATACACACACACACAGCAAAAAGGGGTCACAACTGGAAATTGGAAAATCAGATGAGCCATAGGAAGTATTTAGGAAGTATTTCTTTAGACTTAGAGTTGTCAGGAAGTGGAATATTCTGGAGAGTCAGGTAGTGGAGGCATGATCTATACATAGCTTTAAGAAGAGGTATGATATCATAGATCTTCTTAGTAGTGACTAGCAAAGAGTCGGAGGCAGGAGCTGTGAATCGAACCTTGCAACCGCAGATAGGTGAGTACACACAAACACAACACTCACCAGTAACTATCTATCTCCCTTAACAACAAATCATTCACCAAACATTTATACTCTCCTGCGAGTGATGGTACCTGTAATCTTTTTAAAGCCTTACTGGTAATCCTCATGTGAATTACACTGCTTTCAAAGTCCAGTCACAGATACATTATAATTTTTTACGTTTGTCAGTTTTTCTGCGTTAGTCTGTATTTAACAATATATTAAACGTGTTATCAAAATGGACTTCACTTTACCTCTAAAACTTTTGGTTGTTTGATGTGTCATTGTCTTTCATCGTTAATGGCTGTCTTTTGTGTTTTAATAGCCATTTCTGATATTTTTGCAATATTAAGTCTTATTAAATAACATGTGAAAACAGGTGGGTGAAAATGGCATACTGCAAACAATAGTGAATAAAAGTTACATACTGCAAGCAAGCAATAATCAGGACAACATTTAGCTTTGCAATAAGCTTTTTTAAGAGCGGAAATATGTATAAAAAAAAGGATTTTGTGCAAATTATGTCATTTGTTCACCATATGTGAAAAGATATAAAAATAAATATATGAAAATATGAATATATAAAGCTGACAGGTCGGACGAAGGCTTATTGTAGGTCCAAAGATACAAGAGATTCTTCTGAACACATTTTGATAATCAAGATAATCTGTAAGATAAAATAATTTAGAAAATATATTAATTGCAAGTTATCATTCCTAGGAATTATTGACGAAAGCAGAGGGCACCCAAGGCAACAGTGCAAAATGCCACAATTAAAAACACAGATGTAAAAAGCATACTACGGGATAATAAATAAGGGATTTAGGCATACCAACACTCACAATTTCTTTAAGGGCAGAACCGTGATGTCTGGCTAGTGTAAGTTTCTTAAAAAAATGAGGGTATTACAGCAATTTACCCTCTTTTGTGTCACAGCAGATTACCTACCATTCTCCCATATTTCCTTATATAAGGAAAATTATCAGAGAGCTGTCTTAAACAGAAAGATTAATAAAAAAAATCTTATAAGCTATTGCTAATCCAACCAGCATGCCACGAAAACCAACAGTTTGACTGATCAGCCTGCAGGAGACGTTCTGAATAATTTCATATTCCTTATAAAAAAAAATGAGAAGGTGAAATAAATATGTAAATGAAGGCTATGTAGTGAGAAAAAGTGGAGAATGTGAAAGAGTATAAGAGAGAAGGAAAGTTAGAAAGTTAGAGAAAGTGAGAAACAGAATGCGAGATAAGAGAGCAAATTCTGAATTATTATGATAGAGAGAGACAAAGTAATAATATATATATATATATATATATATATATATATATATATATATATATATATATATATATATATATAATATATAGATATATATATATATATATATATAAACATGTCGGCCGTCTCCCATCAAGGCAGGGTGACCCAAAAACAAAGAAAATCCTCAAAAAGAAAATACTTTCATCATCATTCAACTCTTTCACCTCACTCACACATAATCACTGTTTTTGCAGAGGTGCTCAGAATACAACAGTTTAGAAGCATATACGTATAAAGATACACAACATATCCCTCCAAACTGCCAATATCTCAAACCCCTCCTTTAAAGTGCAGGCATTGTACTTCCCATTTCCAGGACTCAAGTCCGGCTATATAAAAATAACCGGTTTCCCTGAATCCCTTCACTAAATATTACCCTGCTCACACTCCAACAGATCGTCAGGTTCCAAATACCATTAGTCTCCATTCACTCCTATCTAACACGCTCACGCACGCTTGCTGGAAGTCCAAGCCCCTCGCCCACAAAACCTCCTCTACCCCCTCCCTCCAACCTTTTCGTGGACGACCCCTACCCGGCCTTCCTTCCCCTACAGATTTATACGCTCTCCATGCCATTCTACTTTGAAACATTATCTCTAAATGATCAAACCACCTCAACAACCCCTCTTCAAGTCTCTGACTAATATTTTTATTAACTCCACACCTCCTAATTACCACACTCCGAATTTTCTACATAATATTTACACCGCACATTGCCCTTAGACAGGACATCTCCACTGCCTCCAACCGCCTCCTCGCTGCAGCATTTACAACCGAAGCTTCACACCCATATAAGAGTGTTGGTACTACTATACTTTCATACATTCCCTTCTTTGCCTCCATAGATAACGTTTTTTGTCTCCACATATACCTCAACGCACCACTCGCCTTTTTTCCTTCATCAATTCTATGATTAACCTCATCCTTCATAAATCCATCCGCTGACACATCAACTCCCAAATATCTGAAAACATTCATTTCTTCCATACTACTCCTCCCCAATTTGATATCCAATTTTTCTTTATCTAAATCATTTGATACCCTCATCACCTTACTCTTTTCTATGTTCACTTTCAACTTTCTACCTTTACACACACTCCCAAACTCATCCACTAACCTTTGCAATTTTTCTTTAGAATCTCCCATAAGCACAGTATCATCAGCAAAAAGTCTCAATTCCCATTTTGTATTTGATTCCCCATAATTTAATCCCACCCCTCTCCCGAACACCCTAGCATTTACTTCTTTTACAACCCCATCTATAAATATATTAAACAACCATGGTGACATTACACATCCCTGCCTAAGACCTACTTTTACTGGGAAGTATTCTCCCTCTCTTCTACACACCCTAACCTGAGCCTCACTATCCTCATAAAAACTTTTTACAGCATTTAGTAACTTACCACATATTCCATATACTTGCAACATCTGCCACATTGCTCCCCTATCCACTCTATCATATGCCTATATATATATATATATATATATATATATATATATATATATATATATATATATATATATATATATATATATATATATATATATATATATATTATTTTCCTAATATAGAAGAAAAACAATTATTGAAAAAAAAAAAAAAATATTGAGAGCATTACTAGAGGCCATAATACTGGAAATTCATGCCGGCTATGACACTTCTACTATATTGCACATACATATTAATTTTCAAGCCATGTTTTATTAAAAAATTATGGATATTGATCAAACATGACCTCCCACTTTATTAAAATACATTTAGTTCTTAAAATTGCCGCTAGAGGGCATATAATACATGATACTGGGATATTTGGAGGCTTGGCGTGAGGCGTGCATATATATATATATATGTATATATATACATGATATATACATATATACATATATATATATATATTATATATATTTATGTATGTATATATATACATAAGAACATAAGAAAGGAGGAACACTGCAGCTGGCCTGTTGGCCCATACTAGGCAGGTCCTTTACAATTCATCCCACTAACAAACATTTGACCAACCCAATTTTCAATGCCACCCAAGAAACAAGCTCCGATGTGCAAGTCCCTCTCAAATCCAACCCCTCCCACTCATGTACTTATCCAACCTAATTTTGAAACTACCCAAAGTCCTAGCCTCAATAACCCAACTAGGTAGACTGTTCCACTCATCAACTACCCTATTTCCAAACCAATACTTTCCTATGTCCTTTCTAAATCTAAACTTATCTAATTTAAATCCATTACTGCGGGTTCTCTCTTGGAGAGATATCCTCAAGACCTTGTTAATATCCCCTTTATTAATACCTATCTTCCACTTATACACTTCGATCAGGTCTCCCCTCATTCTTCGTCTAA
>NW_027199630.1:0-7500 GCF_038502225.1 Cherax quadricarinatus | reverse complement strand
TCCAAGGACAAAGTTCTTTGTCTCCACAGACTCCTAAGTGCACCACTCACCCTTTTCCCCTCATCAATTCTATGATTCACCTCATCTTTCATAGACCCATCCGCTGACACGTCCACTCCCAAATATCTGAATACATTCACCTCCTCCATACTCTCTCCCTCCAATCTGATATCCAATCTTTCATCACCTAATCTTTTTGTTATCCTCATAACCTTACTCTTTCCTGTATTCACCTTTAATTTTCTTCTTTTGCACACCCTACCAAATTCATCCACCAATCTCTGCAACTTCTCTTCAGAATCTCCCAAGAGCACAGTGTCATCAGCAAAGAGCAGCTGTGACAACTCCCACTTTATATATATATATACATATATATATATATATACATATATATATATATATATATATATATATACATATATATACATATATATAAGGACAAATTGAATGACCTGATGAGAATGGAGGAGAGAATAAGCGATCTTGATGCGCATGATGCTCTGTATCTCCTCACAAGGTGTATTACTATGCCGAGACTCACTTACTTCCTGATGTGTGCACTCTCTTTTTACAACCCAACACTCGACGAATATGACGCACACCTGAGGTCAACCCTTAAGAAGGCACTGAACCTGTCACTAGAGGATCAGCAATGGGATCAGGCAACCCTCCCAGTGCGACTGGGAGGTATAGGGGTGCGCAAAGCAACGCATGTTGCTTTACCTGCTTTTCTGTCTTCGTGTTTGGCTTCCAGTGCATTAGTCAAGAAGATTGTTCCCGAACGCTTGAGAGACGTGGTAGGAGCTCAAGACCCCAGGTTTACTGAAGCAGCGATTCGGTGGGACACCCTTACAGATTCCTCCAGTAGACCAGCTCCTCCCAAAGAACACAAACAGTCCCACTGGGACAAACCGATCATGGAAAAAATCGCCAACACAATGCTCTCCAACGCCTCAGGAAAGGACAAAGCTCGTCTCCTGGCAGTGAAGGCACCACACTCAGGAGATTTCCTGTTAGCTGTTCCCAATTCCTCCTTGGGCACTCGACTAGACCCACAGGCCATTCGGATTGGTGTTGCTCTTCGCCTAGCCGCCCCCATCCTCACCGAACATAGGTGTATTTGCGGCAGGGCGACAGCTGATCAATTCGGACTTCATGGTCTCGTGTGTCACACAGCAGAAGGGAAGTATGCCAGGCATGAGGAGGTCAATGACATCATAAAGAGAAGCCTCGCCACAGCCCGTTGCCCAGCTCAACGGGAACCCCAAGTGCAGAGGTCTGACGGAAGTCAAAAGCGTCCTGATGGAGCCACTATGCTACCTTGGAAGGATGGAAAGCAGATTGCCTGGGACTACACATGTGCCGCCACATTGGCAGACACCTACTTGCCATACTCCGTAGTGGAAGGGGGTGGAGCTGCCAGCCACAGGGAGACCCAGAAGATCCGCAAATATGAAGACCTTCCCCCTTGCTATAACTTCATCCCAATAGGGTCGGAGACCCTTGGAGCATGGGGCAAGTGTGCTCTAAAGTTCCTAATAGAGCTGGGTGAAAAGCTCATCATAGAAACCAAGGACCACAGGGCGACCAGCTTCCTCTTTCAGAGACTCAGTGTTGCGATCCAGAGAGGAAATGCCTGCAGCATTCTGGGCACGCGGCCCACCGCCGGGGAGCTGGACGAAGTATTCGAGATGTAACCCTGCGTCACCTATGTTGTTTTACTTTCTATCGTATTTTTTTGTGAATGTTTTCTGAATGTATTTTGTCTTTAAATAAAATATATATAAAATATAGGGGGTGGTAGGAGAAAATTCTCAAACAGCTTCAGGGAGAACCTTGAGTTTTCCCTGAAGCAAGTTTATTCTTTTCTCTGAGGATGAGGGTCCCTATAACAGTTCTAGAGGTGGTACCTCCCTATATATATATATATATATATATATATATATATATATATATATATATATATATATATATATTACATTATGTTATTAATCTGATCAAATAAATTCCCAACAATCAATAAAAGAAATGTAGAACTAATTAACTCTATACAACAAAAGACTGTAAAACAAATTATATATATTAAAAGCAAATATGTTCTTAAAAGACATATTTTAATTTTAATTTTCATTCTATTGGGAAAATTGTGAATGTGTGTGAAATTTATGATAAATATCGAATAAAATTCTCTTTAAACACAAAAGCGTGACAGATATTATCTGAATTGTATATAAGAGAATAAATTATCAATTAATTTATTGTTTTAATAATACATTCAGATGAGGGAAGTTTTTTAGAATTTAAAGGTAAGAATTCATTTGATTTTTCCTTTTCTCGTTCTTTGAATCGTATACATGTATTGAATACAGCTTGAAGACCAGAACACAACCTGATGACTATTAGACAATTTGAAGACCAGAACACAACGTGAAGGTAACCTGAAGACCAGAACACAACGTGAAGGTAACCTGAAGACCAGAACACAACCTGACAACAACCTGAAGACCAGAACACAACCTGAAGGTAACCTGAAGACCAGAACACAACCTGACAACAACCTGAAGACCAGAACACAACCTGAAGGTAACCTGAAGACCAGAACTCAACCTGACAACAACCTGAAGACCACAACACAACCTGAAGATCACAACACAACCTGAAGATCACAACACAACCTTAAGACCAGAGCACAACGTGAAGATCACAACACAACCTGAAGACCAGAGCACAACCTGAAGACCAGAGCACAACCTGAAGACCACACTACAGCCTGAAGACCACAACACATCAGACCCTGATCCACCATGAGGCCTGGTCTCAGACTGAGCCCAGGGGGCGTTGACCCCCGAAACCCTCTCCAGGGAAACTCCAGATACAACCTGAAGACCCTACCACAGCCTGAAGACCAGAACGCAACATGACTCACGAAATCGTAATGACACGATTGCAAACAAACCATACCACGGGCGGGATTTGAACCCGCGGTCAGAGCAGTCTCGGATCAGTCCGCAGTTGCCACGCGCCAGCTAGTTCAATAAGATTCGTCCAACACCTAGTTGCACGAATCTTATTGTGGCTAGCTGGCGCAGTGGCTAACGCGACGGTCTGGAGTTTTAAGAGTCTCTGACCGCGGGTTCAAATCCCGCCCGTGGTATGGTTTCAGAACGCAACCACATAGACATTGCACAACGCAATTCACAATTACATAAGTTTACGCTATTATTCCGGTTAAATAATGAACAAGAATACCCGCTTAGCTTCTCTTGCCTTATTAAAAAGTTCGACAAGCGAGACTATTCACCCATATCCAACCTTTTGACAAAAAATGCATCGCTGATGTGCTCACGGCCGGGAGCAGAGCATTTAATATCAAAACTTTTTTTTTTCAATAAGCAAGATCAAAGGGTCCCATGCCTGATTATGTATCCAGAGGATGTAGTTATTAACCAAGGTCTGCCTCACAAATATTCGGATCGTAAACCAGAAATAATGTATTTTTACGTCGCTTTAGTAACAAGTGACTTGCAACAGGAGATACATTTATTAAATCTTCATTATACGAATTATTATTATTTTATTTACATTATCATTTCAAATATTATTATTATTAGCATTTAAATTATTATTATTATCTTTCTAACTGATATAATCACCTATTTTCGCTCAGCTTTCTTCAAGAAGATAAAATAAGAAAGGTACATAGATCAACAAATCGAAAGATCAAATAAAGTGACACACTAGATATTACTGTAGATAAAGTAAGCAACACAAAACGTACCAGATAACAGGTTAAATGTGGGAAATACTAGAAACTTGATGAATAATCACGGAAGATAATGAAACTATATCCTTTCTTTTCCACTAGCAAGTAAAGAGTGGGAAAAAAACTAACACTATTAATATTTAAAAAAAAACGCTAAAAAAAATTAAGTTTGTCAAATATGTTTATGAAATCCACATTTTTATTTCTAACTGAACCCAACTAAAGAAGAAATATTCCGACATTAAAAAAACTCTTTAGAACTTAAAAATATCATTATATATTTTTATTCCATCGCCAACTATAATTTAAAACTGTAGGAACTAGAAAGTTCAACATAAGAATATATAAGTAGCTGGTAAGTCACGTCCCACTGGGAGAGTATGAGAGCGGATGGTCCTCCTCAAGCATTTTAATTACTCGCCTTTCAGGACTTATTCCATGGAGAGTCACTAAAAGTCCAAATCATGTATATTTTGACGTTAATTTCAAGGCCGTTTTTCTTTCTTCTGTGTGTAATACATCTTCAGATACAGTCATGTTGAGAAGAGGGTAAGCCAACATTTTTGTGTGATAAGTATGCACGCATATGTATATGTATACTCTCTCTCTCTCTCTCTCTCTCTCTCTCTCTCTCTCTCTCTCTCTCTCTCTCTCTCTCTCTCTCTCTCTCTCTCTCTCTCTCTCTCTCTCTCTCTCTCTCTCTCTCTCTCTCTATATATATATATATATATATATATATATATATATATATATATATATATATATATATATATATATATATATATATATATATATATATATATATATATATATATATATATATATATATATATATATATATAAATTCCTTAAGGAGCTGGGAAAAAGACTCATCAGGGTAACTAGGGATCCCAGGGCAGCTAGTTTTCTGTTCCAGCGGCTCAGTGCGGCTGTTCAAAGGGGTAATGCCTGCTGTATTTTGGGCACACGCCCCAGCTCTGAGGAGCTGGATGAGATTTTCGCCTTATAATCGGTGATACACACGTAACAACATGTACCGTATGTGCCATCTTTATATCAACAATGTATCTCCTAAATCTTCTGTACCATATTATGTAATAAAATATTCCTATTAGTAAAAAAAATATATATATCAAAAGATGGGTGGTAGGGGAAGTGGAATATTCACACGGCGTCAGGAAGAAATCCAAATATTTTTCCTTGAAGCCTTTTTATCCACTTATATACATACATATATATATATATATATATATATATATATATATATATATATATATATATATATATATATATATATATATATATATATATATATATATATATATATATATATATATATATATATATATATATATATATATATATATATATATATATATATATAGATTGGAGTCCGTGACCAAAAGTTCGTTGACCGAGCCAGGATTTGGGATAATCTAACGGGCTCTGAAACCAGACCTGCTCCCCCCAACAACTACAAACAGTCGCACTGAGATGGCCCAATAGTGGAGAATATAGCCTCAAGAATGTGTCAGGGAAGTGTGTCAAAGTGTCAGGGAAAGATAGAGCCCGCCTCCTGGCAGCGAAAGCTCCTCATGCAGGGGACTTTCTGTTGGCTGTTCCCAACTCCAGCCTTGGCACACGGTTCGACCCAGACCATCCGCATTGGTGTTGCCCTTCGACTTGCCGTCCCTAATCTCGCCGAACACACGTGTATTTGTGGCAGTGAAGCAGCAGACCAATTCGTGTACCATGGTCTTGTGTGCCGTAAATCCGAGGGAAAGATTGCAAGACATGAGGAGGTTAATAACATTATCAACAGGAGCCTCACAACAGCCGGATGCCCAGCAATAAGGGAGCCACCCCAACTATGCAGATCTGATGGCAGCCAGAAGTGTCCAGATGGTATAACCCTTCAAGCCTGGACAGACGGTAAGTAGGTGGTGTGGGACTACACATGTGCATCTACCTTGGCTGATACCTATCTCCAATACACCAGGGATGAAGGAGGGGCAGCTGCCAGCTTCAGGGAGTCCCAAAAGTCTAGAAAATATGGAGACCTTTCCCATCATTATATGTTTGTTCCCATAGGCTCAGAGACCCTTGGCTCATGGGGAAAGAGTGCATCTAAGTTCCTTAAGGAGCTAAGCAAAAGACTCATCAGGGTAACTAGGGATCCCAGGGCAGCTAGTTTTCTGTTCCAGTGACTCAGTGCGGCCGTTCAGAGGGGTAATGCCTTATTAAATTTAAAACTATACAAAAGGTTAAAGTGCCAAACATCAGCTAACCACAGAAAGGTGCTACATGAAATCTAACCTTACACACTCTCTGGTGTACCCAGCCTGCTCCCTTAACTGCCTCCCCATCAAAAGCCCATCAATAATCCAGGTCCAAGCCAGAACCAACACAAGGGAAACAGAGCTGTCGGCTGTGACTGACACCTTTCATTATTGATGAAGAAAATCTTTACGGCACAATTTTTCATAATTCTAGATATATGTATATTTACACACACATGTATATATATATATATATATATATATATATATATATATATATATATATATATATATATATATATATATAAACAAACATTGTCTCTACGTCCACAGCAGTAATCGAACCTGCAAATTCTGCATCAGAGTACACAGTACTTTACCACGGAGCTAGACGCCAGATAAGTATGGACGCCTAGCCAGAGCTAGACGATGTTTCCCCATTATTCCCGGGATGCCTGATCATGTAAGATTTGATCAGGTACAAGTGAATATGATAATTTGGAATTATCATTATTCATGTCTGGGTCCCATACTCTGTATGGGACCCAGACCGTGAATATGATAATTCCGAGAATTTAAACCTATTTGTTCCTCCTATAAAAATCGAAGTTGAAGGGGAAAATAAAAAACAAAAATACCTTTCAATGAGCATAAGTTAGAATCACACACACAGCTAATTACATTCTTTTTTTACAAAACTTCGAGGGAACTCAGTATCTGTAGCTCCAGTCTCCTGAGTCTGGGAACAGTTCCTTAAATATGAGCACCTAGAATGGTTTATTTATGACTCGTGAAATCGTAATGACCCGATTGTAAAGTAGCTCAGTGAATGGAGGGTTGGAACTCATGGCAAGCCAATGGACAACGCACTGGCCTGCTAATTTTAGGATGGGCTTGTCCCGGGATCTAACCATCCGTTCTGTGTGTTGGTTTATTCTGTTAAGACATATGAAAGCGAATAATTATTATAATGAAAGAGACGGAGTACTGAAAGATAATCACAACTGCCAAATTAGACAAAAGTGGTGATTAACACCGATTAGTATATGAAAAATAAACTAATTTACATTTTCCTTCCCTAATAAACCTGTTAACTATTTTTTCCAAAAAGCGCAAAACACTTGCCACTATAGAGATAACAGGTATATACCTTTACAACACTTATGATTTTTCATTGATGTATTATTAAAATTATTGCCATGTTAGATAAAAGGTCGCATGAGCAACTAATGAGACATTTATTTCGGCTGCTTATCGGTCTCCGAGAGCTGTATCAAACTAATACACAGCATTGGCAAGGCGAGTGGCAGGGAATCCATCACAAGTGTCGTGATCGCGTGTGTAGGCCGATGTCATACTCACTTGTGGATGGACCGTGGTCTGTCATTCCTGTTTGCGTGCTTGTTAAGCTCAGCGCTCTCTGCTGACGTGACTGCTCATGTACGCAAAACATTACCC
>NW_027199629.1:0-29879 GCF_038502225.1 Cherax quadricarinatus | reverse complement strand
ACAGACAGCATATGCTGTCTGCCAGCTGAGTTCATATTTTGCTGGTGCTGCCACCTATAGGCTTACCACTTCAGTATGCCCACCCCTGCACCTGCCTCACTCAGCGGCCTAGAAACAGTCAACAGTCCTACTCCCTCTCTCCCTCGTGGGCATGGCCCTCCCGGGCCATCAAAAACTCTACAAAGGATCAAAAACACAACAAGGTATCAAAAACACAACAAGGGATCAAAAACTCTACAAGGGATCAAAAACACAACATGGGAACACACTGCCTGTGTACCCAACACGACTTTGCAAATAAAGTAAGAAGCCTTCAAAGCCTTTATCATTTGAACCCCGAACTGCAGAGTCACCAAACAAACTGGTTATACAAGCTGACATAAGAACCACAGCCTGGTTGGTCAGGTACTGACTTTAGGTGCCTGTCCAGTGCCATCTTGAAGACAGCCAGGGGTCTATTGGTAATCCCCCTTATGTATGCTGGGAGGCAGTTGAACAGTCTTGGGCCCCGGAAACTTATTGTGTTGTCTCTCAGTGTACTCGTGAAATAAACATTTCGGTCAACGACAGACATAAGACAAGGGATCAAAAACACAACAAGGGATCATAAACACAACAAGGGATCATAAACACAACAAGGGATCAAAAACACAACAAGGGATCAAAAACTCTACAAGGGATCAAAAACACAACAAGGGATCAAAAACTCTACAAGGGATCAAAAACACAACAAGGGATCAAAAACTCAACAAGGGATCAAAAACACAACAAGGGATCAAAAACACAACAAGAGATCAAAACACAACAAGGGATCAAAAACTCTACAAGGGATCAAAAACACAACAAGGGATCAAAAACATAACAAGGGATCAAAAACACAACAAGGGATCAAAAACACAACAAGGGATCATAAACACAACAAGGGATCAGAAACACAACAAGGGATCATAAACACAACAAGGGATCATAAACACAACAAGGGATCATAAACACAACAAGGGATCAAAAACACAACAAGGGATCAAAAACACAACAAGGGATCATAAACACAACAAGGGATCATAAACACAACAAGGGATCATAAACACAACAAGGGATCATAAACACAACAAGGGATCAAAAACACAACAAGGGATCATAAACACAACAAGGGATCAAAAACACAACAAGGGATCAAAAACACAACAAGGGATCATAAACACAACAAGGGATCATAAACACAACAAGGGATCATAAACACAACAAGGGATCATAAACACAACAAGGTATCATAAACACAACAAGGGATCATAAACACAACAAGGGATCATAAACACAACAAGGGATCATAAACACAACAAGGTATCATAAACACAACAAGGGATCATAAACACAACAAGGGATCAGAAACACGACAAGGGATCATAAACACAACAAGGGATCATAAACACAACAAGGGATCATAAACACAACAAGGGATCATAAACACAACAAGGGATCATAAACACAACAAGGGATCATAAACACAACAAGGGATCATAAACACAACAAGGGATCATAAACACAACAAGGGATCATAAACACAACAAGGGATCATAAGCACAACAAGGTGTCATAAACACAACAAGGGATCATAAACACAACAAGGGATCAGAAACACAACAAGGGATCAAAATCACAACAAGGGATCATAAACACAACAAGGGATCATAAACACAACAAGGGATCATAAACACAACAAGGGATCAGAAACACAACAAGGGATCAGAAACACAACAAGGGATCAGAAACACAACAATGGATCATAAACACAACAAGGGATCATAAACACAACAAGGGATCAGAAACACAACAAGGGGTCATAAACACAACAAGGGATCATAAACACAACAAGGGATCATAAACACAACAAGGGATCAGAAACACAACAAGGGATCAGAAACACAACAAGGGATCATAAACACAACAAGGGATCATATACACAACAAGGGATCAGAAACACAACAAGGGACCAAAAACACAACAAGGGATCATAAACACAACAAGGGATCAGAAACACAACAAGGGATCAGAAACACAACAAGGGATCAAAAACACAACAAGGGATCATAAACACAACAAGGGATCCGAAACACAACAAGGGATCAGAAACACAACAAGGGGTCATAAACACAACAAGGGATCAAAAACACAACAAGATATCATAAACACAACAAGGGATCATAAACACAACAAGGGATCCGAAACACAACAAGGGATCAGAAACACAACAAGGGGTCATAAACACAACAAGGGATCAAAAACACAACAAGGGATCATAAACACAACAAGGGATCATAAACACAACAAGGTATCATAAACACAACAAGGGATCATAAACACAACAAGGGATCATAAACAAAACCAGGGATCATAAACACAACAAGGGATCAAAATCACAACAAGGGATCATAAACACAACAAGAGATCATAAACACAACAAGGGATCAGAAACACAACAAGGGATCATAAACACAACAAGGGATCATAAACACAACAAGGGATCATAAACACAACAAGGGATCATAAACACAACAAGGGATCATAAACACAACAAGGGATCATAAACACAACAAGGGATCAGAAACACAACAAGGGATCAGAAACACAACAAGGGATCATAAACACAACAAGGGATCATAAACACAACAAGGGATCAGAAACACAACAAGGGATCAAAAACACAACAAGGGATCATAAACACAACAAGGGATCAGAAACACAACAAGGGATCAGAAACACAACAAGGGATCAAAAACACAACAAGGGATCATAAACACAACAAGGGATCAGAAACACAACAAGGGATCAGAAACACAACAAGGGGTCATAAACACAACAAGGGATCATAAACACGACAGGGAATCATAAACACAACAAGGGATCATAAACACAACAAGGGATCAGAAACACAACAAGGGATCAGAAACACAACAAGGGGTCATAAACACAACAAGGGATCATAAACACAACAAGGGATCATAAGCACAACAAGGGATCATAAACACAACAAGGGATCATAAACACGACAAGGGATCATAAACACAACAAGGGATCATAAACAAAACCAGGGATCATAAACACAACAAGGGATCAAAATCACAACAAGGGATCATAAACACAACAAGAGATCATAAACACAACAAGGGATCAGAAACACAACAAGGGATCAGAAACACAACAAGGGATCATAAACACAACAAGGGATCATAAACACACCGCCCTTCAACACTAACATTCACTCTCGAAACACAAAACATAAAATGGTTGGGCTACTAAACTTTTTCACTGACAAATGGTTTGGTGATGCCGCAAGATGTGGAAAAAGACACTTATGTACACTTCAGGACATTTATTAAAGGAAACGTTTCGCCACGAGTGACTTCTTCAGTCCAAATACATAGAAAACTAAGAAAGCGAGTATATATAGTGGCAGGAGTCAGGTGGAGGGTAGCGAGGGTAGTAGTAGTACATCTCGTAGGGAAAGGATCAAGATCTCTGGATATTAGGATCAGGGAACACAAATACTCTTGCAACGGTGATGACCGTAGACACGCGAGTGTCCAACACAGGGACGATGTTGGACATCTCATGTAATTAAGCGATGCTAGATTAGTCATTAGGGAAGAATATTTTCGTCGGTGAAAATGTATAGCGGCTGCCCTATTTACTGTCAGTAACACTAAGCATCAAATTTCCGGACGTAATTAAACATCCAATTTGTTAATCAACAGGATATTACCTATTCTGGAGATCACTTCTTGTACCCATCCCTTAGGGTATGACCAACTCCACAAGGGAATTACCCCTACCAATGACGATGCCCTTGTCTGCTACCCGTCCCTTTCCACCGACGATTAGTATATAAGTTCCAGCCTCCTTGCCGGTGCTCCAGAATCTACAATTATACGGTGCTCTTCACACCAACTCCAAGGCTGACTGACTGATCATCTCATCTTCTGTATATAGTTCCACTGTCTTCAAATTATGTCCTAGAATCTGTATTGATAAACCACTGGAAGGCAAAACGTCTACAATAAAGATACCCAGATGTTGCAGATGCGTCTAAATTTTCACCTCTGTATCAGAATACTGACACGTCACTCTCAAATCCATACCATCTCTCCACAATTGTACTACTACTACTACTATTATTATTACTACCTTCGCTGTTTTCCACCTGACTCCAGGCGCTACATATACTCACATTTTTAGTTATCTCTGTATTAGGACTGAACTGTATGTAGAGGCTCTTTCCACATCTTTCCCTGTTTCTATATGTTGTTATGGTAGTGTTAGTGGTAAGGACGGGCATACAACGAGTGGGGTTATCAAGGATCAGTGGTAAGGACTGGCATACAACGAGTGGGGTTATCAAGGACCAGTGGTAAGGACAGGCATACAACGAGTGGAGTTATCAAGGATCAGTGGTAAGGACGGGCATACAACGAGTGGGGTTATCAAGGATCAGTGGTAAGGACGGGCAAACAACGAGTGGGGTTATCAAGGATCAGTGGTAAGGACGGGCATACAACGAGTGGGGTTATCAAGGATCAGTGGTAAGGACGGGCATACAACGAGTGGGGTTATCAAGGACCAGTGGTAAGGAAGGGCATACAACGAGTGGGGTTATCAAGGACCAGTGGTAAGGACGGGCATACAACGAGTGGGGTTATCAAGGATCAGTGGTAAGGACGGGCATACAACGAGTGGGGTTATCAAGGATCAGTGGTAAGGACGGGCATAAAACGAGTGGGGTTATCAAGGGTTAGTGGTAAGGACTGGCATACAACGAGTGGGGTTATCAAGGATCAGTGGTAAGGACGGCCATACAACGAGTGGGGTTATCAAGGATCAGTGGTAAGGACGGGCATTCAACAAGTGGGGTTATCAAGGATCAGTGGTAAGGACGGGCATACAACGAGTGGGGTTATCAAGGATCAGTGGTAAGGACGGGCATAAAACGAGTGGGGTTATCAAGGATCAGTGGTAAGGACGGGCATACAACGAGTGGGGTTATCAAGGATCAGTGGTAAGGACTGGCATACAACGAGTGGGGTTACCAAGGATCAGTGGTAAGGACGGGCATACAACAAGTGGGGTTATCAAGGATCAGTGGTAAGGACGGGCATACAACGAGTGGGGTTATCAAGGATCAGTGGTAAGGACGGGCATACAACGAGTGGGGTTATCAAGGGTCAGTGGTAAGGACGGGCATACAACGAGTGGGGTTATCAAGGATCAGTGGTAAGGACGGGCATAAAACGAGTGGGGTTATCAAGGATCAGTGGTAAGGACGGGCATACAACGAGTGGGGTTATCAAGGATCAGTGGTAAGGACGGGCATACAACGAGTGGGGTTATCAAGGATCAGTGGTAAGGACGGGCATACAACGAGTGGGGTTATCAAGGATCAGTGGTAAGGACTGGCATACAACGAGTGGGGTTACCAAGGATCAGTGGTAAGGACGGGCATACAACGAGTGGGGTTATCAAGGATCAGTGGTATGGACGGGCATACAACGAGTGGGGTTATCAAGGATCAGTGGTAAGGACGGGCATACAACGAGTGAGGTTATTAAGGATCAGTGGCAAAGACGGGCATACAACGAGTGGGGTTATCAAGGATCAGTGGTAACGACGGGCATACAACGAGTGGGGTTATCAAGGATCAGTGGTAAGGACGGGCATACAACGAGTGGGGTTATCAAGGATCAGTGGTAAGGACGGGCATACAACGAGTGGGGTTATCAAGGATCAGTGGTAAGGAAGGGCATACAACGAGTGGGGTCATCAAGGATCAGTGGTAAGGACGGGCATACAACGAGTGGGGTTATCAAGGATCAGTGGTAAGGACGGGCATACAACGAGTGGGGTTATCAAGGATCAGTGGTAAGGACGGGCATACAACGAGTGGGGTTATCAAGGATCAGTGGTAAGGACGGGCATACAACGAGTGGGGTTATCAAGGATCAGTGGTAAGGACGGGCATACAACGAGTGGGGTTATCAAGGATCAGTGGTAAGGACGGGCATACAACGAGTGGGGTTATCAAGGATCAGTGGTAAGGACGGGCATACAACGAGTGGCGTTATCAAGGACCAGTGGTAAGGACGGGCATACAACGAGTGGGGTTATCAAGAATCAGTGGTAAGGACAGGCATACAACGAGTGGGGTTATCAAGGATCAGTGGCAAGGACGGGCATACAACGAGTGGGGTTATCAAGGATCAGTGGTAAGGACGGGCATACAATGAGTGGGGTTATCAAGGATCAGTGGTAAGGACGGGCATACAACGAGTGGGGTTATCAAGGATCAGTGGTAAGGACGGGCATACAACGAGTGGGGTTATCAAGGATCAGTGGTAAGGACGGGCATACAACGAGTGGGGTTATCAAGGGTCAGTGGTAAGGACGGGCATACAACGAGTGGGATTATAAAGGATCAGTGGTAAGGACGGGCATACAACGAGTGGGGTTATCAAGGATCAGTGGTAAGGACGGGCATGCAACGAGTGGGGTTATCAAGGATCAGTGGTAAGGGCGGGCATACAACGAGTCGTGTTATCAAGGATCAGTGGTAAGGACGAGCATACAACGAGTGGGATTATCAAGGATCAGTGGTAAGGACGGGCATACAACAAGTGGGGTTATCAAGGATCAGTGGTAAGGACGGGCATACAAGGAGTGGGATTATCAAGGATCAGTTGTAAGGACGGGCAAACAACGAGTGGGGTTATCAAGGATCAGTGGTAAGGACGGGCATACAACGAGTGGGGTTATCAAGGATCAGTGGTAAGGACGGGCATACAACGAGTGGGGTTATCAAAGATCAGTGGCAAGGACGGGCATACAACGAGTTGGGTTATCAAGGATCAGTGGTAAGGACGGGCATACAACCAGTGGGGTTATCAAGGACCAGTGGTAAGGACGGGCATACAATGAGTGGAGTTATCAATGACCAGTGGTAAGGACGGGCATACAACGAGTGGGGTTATCAAGGATCAATGGTAAGGACGGGCATACAACGAGTGGGGTTATCAAGGATCAGTGGTAAGGACGGGCATACAACGAGTGGGGTTATCAAGGACCAGTGGTAAGGACGTGCATACAACGAGTGGGGTTATCAAGGATCAGTGGTAAGGACTAGCATACAACGAGTGGGGTTATCAAGGATCAGTGGTAAGGACGGGCATACAACGAGTGGGGTTATCAAGGATCAGTGGTAAGGACGGGCATACAGCGAGTGGGATTATCAAGGATCAGTGGTAAGGACGGGCATACAACGATTGGGGTTATCAAGGATCAGTGGTAAGGACAGGCATACAACGAGTGGGGTTATCAAGGATCAGTGGTAACGACGGGCATAAACGAGTGGGGTTATCAAGGATCAGTGGTAAGGAGGGGCATACAACGAGTGGGGTTATCAAGGATCAGTGGTAAGGACGGGCATAAAACGAGTGGGGTTATCAAGGATCAGTAGCAAGGACGGGCATACAACGAGTGGGGTTATCAAGGATCAGTGGTAAGGACGGGCATACAACGAGTGGGGTTATCAAGGATCAGTGGTAAGGACGGGCATACAACGGGTGGGGTTATCAAGGATCAGTGGTAAGGACGGGCATACAACGAATGGGGTTATCAAGGATCAGTGGTAAGGAAGGACATACAACGAGTGGGGTTATCAAGGACCAGTGGTAAGGACGGACATACAACGAGTGGGGTTATCAAGGATCAGTGGTAAGGACGGGCATACAACGAGTGGGGTTATCAAGGATCAGTGGTAAGGACGGGCATACAACGAGTGGGGATATCAAGGATCAGTGGTAAGGACGGGCATACAACGAGTGGAGTTATCAAGAATCAGTGGCAAGGACGGGCATACAACGAGTGGGGTTATCAAGGATCAGTGGTAAGGACGGGCATACAACGAGTGGGGTTATCAAGGATCAGTGGTAAGGACGGGTATACTACGAGTGGGGGTTATCAAGGATCAGTGGTAAGGACGGGCATACAACGAGTGGGGTTATCAAGGACCAGTGGTAAGGACGGGCATACAACGAGTGGGGTTATCAAGGATCAGTGGTAAGGACGGGCATACAACGAGTGGGGTTATCAAGGATCAGTGGTAAGGACGGGCATACAACGAGTGGGGTTATCAAGGGTCAGTGGTAAGGACGGGCATACAACGAGTGGGATTATAAAGGATCAGTGGTAAGGACGGGCATACAACGAGTGGGGTTATCAAGGATCAGTGGTAAGGACGGGCATGCAACGAGTGGGGTTATCAAGGATCAGTGGTAAGGGCGGGCATACAACGAGTCGTGTTATCAAGGATCAGTGGTAAGGACGAGCATACAACGAGTGGGATTATCAAGGATCAGTGGTAAGGACGGGCATACAACAAGTGGGGTTATCAAGGATCAGTGGTAAGGACGGGCATACAAGGAGTGGGATTATCAAGGATCAGTTGTAAGGACGGGCAAACAACGAGTGGGGTTATCAAGGATCAGTGGTAAGGACGGGCATACAACGAGTGGGGTTATCAAGGATCAGTGGTAAGGACGGGCATACAACGAGTGGGGTTATCAAAGATCAGTGGTAAGGACGGGCATACAACGAGTTGGGTTATCAAGGATCAGTGGTAAGGACGGGCATACAACCAGTGGGGTTATCAAGGACCAGTGGTAAGGACGGGCATACAATGAGTGGAGTTATCAATGACCAGTGGTAAGGACGGGCATACAACGAGTGGGGTTATCAAGGATCAATGGTAAGGACGGGCATACAACGAGTGGGGTTATCAAGGATCAGTGATAAGGACTAGCATACAACGAGTGGGGTTATCAAGGATCAGTGGTAAGGACGGGCATACAACGAGTGGGGTTATCAAGGATCAGTGGTAAGGACGGGCATACAGCGAGTGGGATTATCAAGGATCAGTGGTAAGGACGGGCATACAACGAGTGGGGTTATCAAGGATCAGTGGTAAGGACAGGCATACAACGAGTGGGGTTATCAAGGATCAGTGGTAAGGACGGGCATAAACGAGTGGGGTTATCAAGGATCAGTGGTAAGGAGGGGCATACAACGAGTGGGGTTATCAAGGATCAGTTGTAAGGACGGGCATACAACGAGTGGGGTTATCAAGGATCAGTAGCAAGGACGGGCATACAACGAGTGGGGTTATCAAGGATCAGTGGTAAGGACGGGCATACAACGAGTGGGGTTATCAAGGATCAGTGGTAAGGACGGGCATACAACGGGTGGGGTTATCAAGGATCAGTGGTAAGGACGGGCATACAACGAATGGGGTTATCAAGGATCAGTGGTAAGGAAGGACATACAACGAGTGGGGTTATCAAGGACCAGTGGTAAGGACGGACATACAACGAGTGGGGTTATCAAGGATCAGTGGTAAGGACGGGCATACAACGAGTGGGGTTATCAAGGATCAGTGGTAAGGACGGGCATACAACGAGTGGGGATATCAAGGATCAGTGGTAAGGACGGGCATACAACGAGTGGAGTTATCAAGAATCAGTGGCAAGGACGGGCATACAACGAGTGGGGTTATCAAGGATCAGTGGTAAGGACGGGCATACAACGAGTGGGGTTATCAAGGATCAGTGGTAAGGACGGGTATACTACGAGTGGGGGTTATCAAGGATCAGTGGTAAGGACGGGCATACAACGAGTGGGGTTATCAAGGACCAGTGGTAAGGACGGGCATACAACGAGTGGGGTTATCAAGGATCAGTGGTAAGGACGGGCATACAACGAGTGGGGTTATTAAGGATCAGTGGTAAGGACGGGCATACAACGAGTGGGGTTATCAAGGATCAGTGGTAAGGACGGGCATACAACGAGTGGGGGTTATCAAGGATCAGTGGTAAGGACGGGCATACAACGAGTGGGGTTATCAAGGACCAGTGGTAAGGACGGGCATACAACGAGTGGGGTTATCAAGGACCAGTGGTATGGACGGGCATACAACGAGTGGGGTTATTAAGGATCAGTGGTAAGGACGGGCATACAACGAGTGGGGTTATCAAGGATCAGTGGTAAGGACGGGCATACAACGAGTGGGGTTATCAAGGATCAGTGGTAAGGACGGGCATACAACGAGTGGGGTTATCAAGGATCAGTGGTAAGGACGGGCATACAACGAGTGGGGTTATCAAGGATCAGTGGTAAGAACGGGCATAAAACGAGTGGGGTTATCAAGGATCAGTGGTAAGGTCGGGCATACAACGAGTGGGGTTATCAAGGATCAGTGGTAAGGACGGGCATACAACGAGTTGGGTTATCAAGGATCAGTGGTAAGGACGGGCATACAACGAGTGGGGTTATCAAGGATCAGTGGTAAGGACGGGCATACAACGAGTGGGGTTATCAAGGATCAGTGGCAAGGACGGGCATACAACGAGTGGGGTTATCAAGGATCAGTGGTAAGGACGGGCATACAATGAGTGGGGTTATCAAGGATCAGTGGTAAGGACGGGCATACAACGAGTGGGGTTATCAAGGACCAGTGGTAAGGACGTGCATACAACGAGTGGGGTTATCAAGGATCAGTGGTAAGGACGGGCATACAACGAGTGGGGTTATCAAGGATCAGTGGTAAGGACGGGCATACAACGAGTGGGGTTATCAAGGGTCAGTGGTAATGACGGGCATACAACGAGTGCGATTATAAAGGATCAGTGGTAAGGACGGGCATACAACGAGTGGGGTTATCAAGGATCAGTGGTAAGGACGGGCATACAACGAGTGGGGTTATCAAGGATCAGTGGTAAGGACGGGCATACAACGAGTGGGGTTATCAAGGATCAGTGGTAAGGACGGGCATACAACGAGTGGGGTTATCAAGGATCAGTGGTAAGGACGGGCATAGAACGAGTGGGGTTATCAAGGATCAGTGGTAAGAACGGGCATAAAACGAGTGGGGTTATCAAGGATCAGTGGTAAGGTCGGGCATACAACGAGTGGGGTTATCAAGGATCAGTGGTAAGGACGGGCATACAACGAGTTGGGTTATCAAGGATCAGTGGTAAGGACGGGCATACAACGAGTGGGGTTATCAAGGATCAGTGGTAAGGACGGGCATACAACGAGTGGGGTTATCAAGGATCAGTGGCAAGGACGGGCATACAACGAGTGGGGTTATCAAGGATCAGTGGTAAGGACGGGCATACAATGAGTGGGGTTATCAAGGATCAGTGGTAAGGACGGGCATACAACGAGTGGGGTTATCAAGGACCAGTGGTAAGGACGTGCATACAACGAGTGGGGTTATCAAGGATCAGTGGTAAGGACGGGCATACAACGAGTGGGGTTATCAAGGATCAGTGGTAAGGACGGGCATACAACGAGTGGGGTTATCAAGGGTCAGTGGTAATGACGGGCATACAACGCGTGCGAATATAAAGGATCAGTGGTAAGGACGGGCATACAACGAGTGGGGTTATCAAGGATCAGTGGTAAGGACGGGCATGCAACGAGTGGGGTTATCAAGGATCAGTGGTAAGGGCGGGCATACAACGAGTCGTGTTATCAAGGATCAGTGGTAAGGACGAGCATACAACGAGTGGGATTATCAAGGATCAGTGGTAAGGACGGGCATACAACAAGTGGGGTTATCAAGGATCAGTGGTAAGGACGGGCATACAAGGAGTGGGATTATCAAGGATCAGTTGTAAGGACGGGCAAACAACGAGTGGGGTTATCAAGGATCAGTGGTAAGGACGGGCATACAACGAGTGGGGTTATCAAGGATCAGTGGTAAGGACGGGCATACAACGAGTGGGGTTATCAAAGATCAGTGGTAAGGACGGGCATACAACGAGTTGGGTTATCAAGGATCAGTGGTAAGGACGGGCATACAACCAGTGGGGTTATCAAGGACCAGTGGTAAGGACGGGCATACAATGAGTGGAGTTATCAATGACCAGTGGTAAGGACGGGCATACAACGAGTGGGGTTATCAAGGATCAATGGTAAGGACGGGCATACAACGAGTGGGGTTATCAAGGATCAGTGATAAGGACTGGCATACAACGAGTGGGGTTATCAAGGATCAGTGGTAAGGACGGGCATACAACGAGTGGGGTTATCAAGGATCAGTGGTAAGGACGGGCATACAACGAGTGGGGATATCAAGGATCAGTGGTAAGGACGGGCATACAACGAGTGGAGTTATCAAGAATCAGTGGCAAGGACGGGCATACAACGAGTGGGGTTATCAAGGATCAGTGGTAAGGACGGGCATACAACGAGTGGGGTTATCAAGGATCAGTGGTAAGGACGGGCATACAACGAGTGGGGTTATCAAGGATCAGTAGCAAGGACGGGCATACAACGAGTGGGGTTATCAAGGATCAGTGGTAAGGACGGGCATACAACGAGTGGGGTTATCAAGGATCAGTGGTAAGGACGGGCATACAACGGGTGGGGTTATCAAGGATCAGTGGTAAGGACGGGCATACAACGAATGGGGTTATCAAGGATCAGTGGTAAGGAAGGACATACAACGAGTGGGGTTATCAAGGACCAGTGGTAAGGACGGACATACAACGAGTGGGGTTATCAAGGATCAGTGGTAAGGACGGGCATACAACGAGTGGGGTTATCAAGGATCAGTGGTAAGGACGGGCATACAACGAGTGGGGATATCAAGGATCAGTGGTAAGGACGGGCATACAACGAGTGGAGTTATCAAGAATCAGTGGCAAGGACGGGCATACAACGAGTGGGGTTATCAAGGATCAGTGGTAAGGACGGGCATACAACGAGTGGGGTTATCAAGGATCAGTGGTAAGGACGGGCATACAACGAGTGGGGGTTATCAAGGATCAGTGGTAAGGACGGGCATACAACGAGTGGGGTTATCAAGGACCAGTGGTAAGGACGGGCATACAACGAGTGGGGTTATCAAGGACCAGTGGTATGGACGGGCATACAACGAGTGGGGTTATTAAGGATCAGTGGTAAGGACGGGCATACAACGAGTGGGGTTATCAAGGATCAGTGGTAAGGACGGGCATACAACGAGTGGGGTTATCAAGGATCAGTGGTAAGGACGGGCATACAACGAGTGGGGTTATCAAGGATCAGTGGTAAGGACGGGCATACAACGAGTGGGGTTATCAAGGATCAGTGGTAAGAACGGGCATAAAACGAGTGGGGTTATCAAGGATCAGTGGTAAGGTCGGGCATACAACGAGTGGGGTTATCAAGGATCAGTGGTAAGGACGGGCATACAACGAGTTGGGTTATCAAGGATCAGTGGTAAGGACGGGCATACAACGAGTGGGGTTATCAAGGATCAGTGGTAAGGACGGGCATACAACGAGTGGGGTTATCAAGGATCAGTGGCAAGGACGGGCATACAACGAGTGGGGTTATCAAGGATCAGTGGTAAGGACGGGCATACAATGAGTGGGGTTATCAAGGATCAGTGGTAAGGACGGGCATACAACGAGTGGGGTTATCAAGGACCAGTGGTAAGGACGTGCATACAACGAGTGGGGTTATCAAGGATCAGTGGTAAGGACGGGCATACAACGAGTGGGGTTATCAAGGATCAGTGGTAAGGACGGGCATACAACGAGTGGGGTTATCAAGGGTCAGTGGTAATGACGGGCATACAACGAGTGCGATTATAAAGGATCAGTGGTAAGGACGGGCATACAACGAGTGGGGTTATCAAGGATCAGTGGTAATTACGGGCATACAACGAGTGGGGTTATCAAGGATCAGTGGTAAGGACGGGCATACAACGAGTGGGGTTATCAAGGATCAGTGGTAAGGACGGGCATACAACGAGTGGGGTTATCAAGGATCAGTGGTAAGGACGGGCATAGAACGAGTGGGGTTATCAAGGATCAGTGGTAAGAACGGGCATAAAACGAGTGGAGTTATCAAGGATCAGTGGTAAGGTCGGGCATACAACGAGTGGGGTTATCAAGGATCAGTGGTAAGGACGGGCATACAACGAGTTGGGTTATCATGGATCAGTGGTAAGGACGGGCATACAACGAGTGGGGTTATCAAGGATCAGTGGTAAGGACGGGCATACAACGAGTGGGGTTATCAAGGATCAGTGGCAAGGACGGGCATACAACGAGTGGGGTTATCAAGGATCAGTGGTAAGGACGGGCATACAATGAGTGGGGTTATCAAGGATCAGTGGTAAGGACGGGCATACAACGAGTGGGGTTATCAAGGACCAGTGGTAAGGACGTGCATACAACGAGTGGGGTTATCAAGGATCAGTGGTAAGGACGGGCATACAACGAGTGGGGTTATCAAGGATCAGTGGTAAGGACGGGCATACAACGAGTGGGGTTATCAAGGGTCAGTGGTAATGACGGGCATACAACGAGTGCGATTATAAAGGATCAGTGGTAAGGACGGGCATACAACGAGTGGGGTTATCAAGGATCAGTGGTAAGGACGGGCATGCAACGAGTGGGGTTATCAAGGATCAGTGGTAAGGGCGGGCATACAACGAGTCGTGTTATCAAGGATCAGTGGTAAGGACGAGCATACAACGAGTGGGATTATCAAGGATCAGTGGTAAGGACGGGCATACAACAAGTGGGGTTATCAAGGATCAGTGGTAAGGACGGGCATACAAGGAGTGGGATTATCAAGGATCAGTTGTAAGGACGGGCAAACAACGAGTGGGGTTATCAAGGATCAGTGGTAAGGACGGGCATACAACGAGTGGGGTTATCAAGGATCAGTGGTAAGGACGGGCATACAACGAGTGGGGTTATCAAAGATCAGTGGTAAGGACGGGCATACAACGAGTTGGGTTATCAAGGATCAGTGGTAAGGACGGGCATACAACCAGTGGGGTTATCAAGGACCAGTGGTAAGGACGGGCATACAAAGAGTGGAGTTATCAATGACCAGTGGTAAGGACGGGCATACAACGAGTGGGGTTATCAAGGATCAATGGTAAGGACGGGCATACAACGAGTGGGGTTATCAAGGATCAGTGATAAGGACTGGCATACAACGAGTGGGGTTATCAAGGATCAGTGGTAAGGACGGGCATACAACGAGTGGGGTTATCAAGGATCAGTGGTAAGGACGGGCATACAACGAGTGGGGATATCAAGGATCAGTGGTAAGGACGGGCATACAACGAGTGGAGTTATCAAGAATCAGTGGCAAGGACGGGCATACAACGAGTGGGGTTATCAAGGATCAGTGGTAAGGACGGGCATACAACGAGTGGGGTTATCAAGGATCAGTGGTAAGGACGGGCATACAACGAGTGGGGTTATCAAGGATCAGTAGCAAGGACGGGCATACAACGAGTGGGGTTATCAAGGATCAGTGGTAAGGACGGGCATACAACGAGTGGGGTTATCAAGGATCAGTGGTAAGGACGGGCATACAACGGGTGGGGTTATCAAGGATCAGTGGTAAGGACGGGCATACAACGAATGGGGTTATCAAGGATCAGTGGTAAGGAAGGACATACAACGAGTGGGGTTATCAAGGACCAGTGGTAAGGACGGACATACAACGAGTGGGGTTATCAAGGATCAGTGGTAAGGACGGGCATACAACGAGTGGGGTTATCAAGGATCAGTGGTAAGGACGGGCATACAACGAGTGGGGATATCAAGGATCAGTGGTAAGGACGGGCATACAACGAGTGGAGTTATCAAGAATCAGTGGCAAGGACGGGCATACAACGAGTGGGGTTATCAAGGATCAGTGGTAAGGACGGGCATACAACGAGTGGGGTTATCAAGGATCAGTGGTAAGGACGGGTATACTACGAGTGGGGGTTATCAAGGATCAGTGGTAAGGACGGGCATACAACGAGTGGGGTTATCAAGGACCAGTGGTAAGGACGGGCATACAACGAGTGGGGTTATCAAGGATCAGTGGTAAGGACGGGCATACAACGAGTGGGGTTATTAAGGATCAGTGGTAAGGACGGGCATACAACGAGTGGGGTTATCAAGGATCAGTGGTAAGGACGGGCATACAACGAGTGGGGGTTATCAAGGATCAGTGGTAAGGACGGGCATACAACGAGTGGGGTTATCAAGGACCAGTGGTAAGGACGGGCATACAACGAGTGGGGTTATCAAGGACCAGTGGTATGGACGGGCATACAACGAGTGGGGTTATTAAGGATCAGTGGTAAGGACGGGCATACAACGAGTGGGGTTATCAAGGATCAGTGATAAGGACGGGCATACAACGAGTGGGGTTATCAAGGATCAGTGGTAAGGACGGGCATACAACGAGTGGGGTTATCAAGGATCAGTGGTAAGGACGGGCATACAACGAGTGGGGTTATCAAGGATCAGTGGTAAGGACGGGCATACAACGAGTGGGGTTATCAAGGATCAGTGGTAAGAACGGGCATAAAACGAGTGGGGTTATCAAGGATCAGTGGTAAGGTCGGGCATACAACGAGTGGGGTTATCAAGGATCAGTGGTAAGGACGGGCATACAACGAGTTGGGTTATCAAGGATCAGTGGTAAGGACGGGCATACAACGAGTGGCGTTATCAAGGATCAGTGGTAAGGACGGGCATACAACGAGTGGGGTTATCAAGGATCAGTGGCAAGGACGGGCATACAACGAGTGGGGTTATCAAGGATCAGTGGTAAGGACGGGCATACAATGAGTGGGGTTATCAAGGATCAGTGGTAAGGACGGGCATACAACGAGTGGGGTTATCAAGGAACAGTCGTAAGGACGTGCATACAACGAGTGGGGTTATCAAGGATCAGTGGTAAGGACGGGCATACAACGAGTGGGGTTATCAAGGATCAGTGGTAAGGACGGGCATACAACGAGTGGGGTTATCAAGGGTCAGTGGTAATGACGGGCATACAACGAGTGCGATTATAAAGGATCAGTGGTAAGGACGGGCATACAACGAGTGGGGTTATCAAGGATCAGTGGTAAGGACGGGCATGCAACGAGTGGGGTTATCAAGGATCAGTGGTAAGGGCGGGCATACAACGAGTCGTGTTATCAAGGATCAGTGGTAAGGACGAGCATACAACGAGTGGGATTATCAAGGATCAGTGGTAAGGACGGGCATACAACAAGTGCGGTTATCAAGGATCAGTGGTAAGGACGGGCATACAAGGAGTGGGATTATCAAGGATCAGTTGTAAGGACGGGCAAACAACGAGTGGGGTTATCAAGGATCAGTGGTAAGGACGGGCATACAACGAGTGGGGTTATCAAGGATCAGTGGTAAGGACGGGCATACAACGAGTGGGGTTATCAAAGATCAGTGGTAAGGACGGGCATACAACGAGTTGGGTTATCAAGGATCAGTGGTAAGGACGGGCATACAACCAGTGGGGTTATCAAGGACCAGTGGTAAGGACGGGCATACAATGAGTGGAGTTATCAATGACCAGTGGTAAGGACGGGCATACAACGAGTGGGGTTATCAAGGATCAATGGTAAGGACGGGCATACAACGAGTGGGGTTATCAAGGATCAGTGATAAGGACTGGCATACAACGAGTGGGGTTATCAAGGATCAGTGGTAAGGACGGGTATACTACGAGTGGGGGTTATCAAGGATCAGTGGTAAGGACGGGCATACAACGAGTGGGGTTATCAAGGACCAGTGGTAAGGACGGGCATACAACGAGTGGGGTTATCAAGGATCAGTGGTAAGGACGGGCATACAACGAGTTTGGTTATTAAGGATCAGTGGTAAGGACGGGCATACAACGAGTGGGGTTATCAAGGATCAGTGGTAAGGACGGGCATACAACGAGTGGGGGTTATCAAGGATCAGTGGTAAGGACGGGCATACAACGAGTGGGGTTATCAAGGACCAGTGGTAAGGACGGGCATACAACGAGTGGGGTTATCAAGGACCAGTGGTATGGACGGGCATACAACGAGTGGGGTTATTAAGGATCAGTGGTAAGGACGGGCATACAACGAGTGGGGTTATCAAGGATCAGTGATAAGGACGGGCATACAACGAGTGGGGTTATCAAGAATCAGTGGTAAGGACGGGCATACAACGAGTGGGGTTATCAAGGATCAGTGGTAAGGACGGGCATACAACGAGTGGGGTTATCAAGGATCAGTGATAAGGACTGGCATACAACGAGTGGGGTTATCAAGGATCAGTGGTAAGGACGGGTATACTACGAGTGGGGGTTATCAAGGATCAGTGGTAAGGACGGGCATACAACGAGTGGGGTTATCAAGGACCAGTGGTAAGGACGGGCATACAACGAGTGGGGTTATCAAGGACCAGTGGTATGGACGGGCATACAACGAGTGGGGTTATTAAGGATCAGTGGTAAGGACGGGCATACAACGAGTGGGGTTATCAAGGATCAGTGATAAGGACGGGCATACAACGAGTGGGGTTATCAAGAATCAGTGGTAAGGACGGGCATACAACGAGTGGGGTTATCAAGGATCAGTGGTAAGGACGGGCATACAACGAGTGGGGTTATCAAGGATCAGTGGTAAGGACGGGCATACAACGAGTGGGGTTATCAAGGATCAGTGGTAAGAACGGGCATAAAACGAGTGGGGTTATCAAGGATCAGTGGTAAGGTCGGGCATACAACGAGTGGGGTTATCAAGGATCAGTGGTAAGGACGGGCATACAACGAGTTGGGTTATCAAGGATCAGTGGTATGGACGGGCATACAACGAGTGGGGTTATCAAGGATCAGTGGTAAGGACGGGCATACAACGAGTGGGGTTATCAAGGATCAGTGGCAAGGACGGGCATACAACGAGTGGGGTTATCAAGGATCAGTGGTAAGGACGGGCATACAATGAGTGGGGTTATCAAGGATCAGTGGTAAGGACGGGCATACAACGAGTGGGGTTATCAAGGACCAGTGGTAAGGACGTGCATACAACGAGTGGGGTTATCAAGGACCAGTGGTAAGGACGGGCATACAACGAGTGGGGTTATCAAGGATCAGTGGTAAGGACGGGCATACAACGAGTGGGGTTATCAAGGATCAGTGGTAAGGACGGGCATACAACGAGTGGGGTTATCAAGGGTCAGTGGTAAGGACGGGCATACAACGAGTGGGATTATAAAGGATCAGTGGTAAGGACGGGCATACAACGAGTGGGGTTATCAAGGATCAGTGGTAAGGACGGGCATGCAACGAGTGGGGTTATCAAGGATCAGTGGTAAGGGCGGGCATACAACGAGTCGTGTTATCAATGATCAGTGGTAAGGACGAGCATACAACGAGTGGGATTATCAAGGATCAGTGGTAAGGACGGGCATACAACAAGTGGGGTTATCAAGGATCAGTGGTAAGGACGGGTATACAAGGAGTGGGATTATCAAGGATCAGTTGTAAGGACGGGCAAACAACGAGTGGGGTTATCAAGGATCAGTGGTAAGGACGGGCATACAACGAGTGGGGTTATCAAGGATCAGTGGTAAGGACGGGCATACAACGAGTGGGGTTATCAAAGATCAGTGGTAAGGACGGGCTTACAACGAGTTGGGTTATCAAGGATCAGTGGTAAGGACGGGCATACAACCAGTGGGGTTATCAAGGACCAGTGGTAAGGACGGGCATACAATGAGTGGAGTTATCAATGACCAGTGGTAAGGACGGGCATACAACGAGTGGGGTTATCAAGGATCAATGGTAAGGACGGGCATACAACGAGTGGGGTTATCAAGGATCAGTGATAAGGACTGGCATACAACGAGTGGGGTTATCAAGGATCAGTGGTAAGGACGGGCATACAACGAGTGGGGTTATCAAGGATCAGTGGTAAGGACGGGCATACAGCGAGTGGGATTATCAAGGATCAGTGGTAAGGACGGGCATACAACGAGTGGGGTTATCAAGGATCAGTGGTAAGGACAGGCATACAACGAGTGGGGGTTATCAAGGATCAGTGGTAAGGACGGGCATAAACGAGTGGGGTTATGAAGGATCAGTGGTAAGGACGGGCATACAACGAGTGGGGTTATCAAGGATCAGTGGTAAGGACGGGCATACAACGAGTGGGGTTATCAAGGATCAGTAGCAAGGACGGGCATACAACGAGTGGGGTTATCAAGGATCAGTGGTAAGGACGGGCATACAACGAGTGGGGTTATCAAGGATCAGTGGTAAGGACGGGCATACAACGGGTGGGGTTATCAAGGATCAGTGGTAAGGACGGGCATACAACGAATGGGGTTATCAAGGATCAGTGGTAAGGAAGGACATACAACGAGTGGGGTTATCAAGGACCAGTGGTAAGGACGGACATACAACGAGTGGGGTTATCAAGGATCAGTGGTAAGGACGGGCATACAACGAGTGGGGTTATCAAGGATCAGTGGTAAGGACGGGCATACAACGAGTGGGGATATCAAGGATCAGTGGTAAGGACGGGCATACAACGAGTGGAGTTATCAAGAATCAGTGGCAAGGACGGGCATACAACGAGTGGGGTTATCAAGGATCAGTGGTAAGGACGGGCATACAACGAGTGGGGTTATCAAGGATCAGTGGTAAGGACGGGTATACTACGAGTGGGGGTTATCAAGTATCAGTGGTAAGGACGGGCATACAACGAATGGGGTTATCAAGGACCAGTGGTAAGGACGGGCATACAACGAGTGGGGTTATCAAGGATCAGTGGTAAGGACGGGCATACAACGAGTGGGGTTATTAAGGATCAGTGGTAAGGACGGGCATACAACGAGTGGGGTTATCAAGGATCAGTGGTAAGGACGGGCATACAACGAGTGGGGGTTATCAAGGATCAGTGGTAAGGACGGGCATACAACGAGTGGGGTTATCAAGGACCAGTGGTAAGGACGGGCATACAACGAGTGGGGTTATCAAGGACCAGTGGTATGGACGGGCATACAACGAGTGGGGTTATTAAGGATCAGTGGTAAGGACGGGCATACAACGAGTGGGGTTATCAAGGATCAGTGATAAGGACGGGCATACAACGAGTGGGGTTATCAAGGATCAGTGGTAAGGACGGGCATACAACGAGTGGGTTTATCAAGGATCAGTGGTAAGGACGGGCATACAACGAGTGGGGTTATCAAGGATCAGTGGTAAGGACGGGCATACAACGAGTGGGGTTATCAAGGATCAGTGGTAAGAACGGGCATAAAACGAGTGGGGTTATCAAGGATCAGTGGTAAGGTCGGGCATACAACGAGTGGGGTTATCAAGGATCAGTGGTAAGGACGGGCATACAACGAGTTGGGTTATCAAGGATCAGTGGTAAGGACGGGCATACAACGAGTGGGGTTATCAAGAACCAGTGGTAAGGACGGGTATACAACGAGTGGGATTATCAAGGATCAGTGGTAAGGAAGGGCATACAACGAGTGGGGTTATCAAGGATCAGTGGTAAGGACAGGCATACAACGAGTGGGGTTATCAAGGATCAGTGGTAATGACGGGCATACAACGAATGGGGTTATCGAGGATCAGTGGTAAGGACGGGCATACAACGAGTGGGGTTATCAAGGATCAGTGGTAAGGACGGGCATAGAACGAGTGGGGTTATCAAGGATCAGTGGTAAGGATGGGCATACAACGAGTGGGGTTATCAAGGATCAGTGGTAAGGACGGGCATACAACGAGTGGGGTTATCAAGGACCAGTGGTAAGGACGGGCATACAACGAGTGGGATTATCAAGGATCAGTGGTAAGGACGGGCATACAACGAGTGGGGTTATCAAGGATCAGTGGTAAGGACTGGCATACAACGAGTGGGGTTATCAAGGACCAGTTGTAAGGACGGGCATACAACGAGTGGGGTTATCAAGGACCAGTGGTAAGGACGGGCATACAACGAGTGGGGTTATCAAGGATCAGTGATAAGGACTGGCATACAACGAGTGGGGTTATCAAGGACCAGTGGTAAGGACGGGCATACAACGAGTGGGGTTATCAAGGACCAGTGGTAAGGACTGGCATACACACACACACACACACACACACACACACACACACACACACACACACACAATATAGCACACACACACACACACACACCACAATGATAGAAAAGAAACTAAAGGTTTGGTACACAAATGCGGATGGAATAATGAATAAACATGAGGAGTGGAATGAAAGAATCAGTGAAAAATCCCCAGACATCATAGCAGTCACAGAAACAAAACTCGCTGAGATAATAACAGACACAATCTTCCCAACAGGATATCAGATCCTGAGGAAAGATAGAAGGAGTAGAGGGGGAGGAGGGGTTGCACTGCTCATAAAACACCAATGGGGATTTGAGGAAATGGAAGGCATGGACATGATTGGAGAAAGAGACTACATTGTAGGTACAATTCAGTCCGGAGAACATAAAGTAGTCATTGGAGTGATGTATAACCCACCACAGAACTGCAGGAGGCCAAGAGAGGAGTACGAAGAAAACAACAGGGTGATGGTGGACACACTGGCTGAGGTGGCAAGAAGAGCTCACTCGAGCAGAGCAAAGTTACTGGTAATGGGCGATTTCAACCACAGGGAGATCGACTGGGAAAACCTGGAGCCACATGGGGGTCCCGAAACATGGAGAGCCAAGATGATGGATGTGGTACTTGAAAACCTCATGCATCAACATGTCAGGGACACAACCAGAGAGAGAGGGGAGGATGAGCCAGCAAGACTGGATCTTGTGTTCACCCTGAGCAGTTCAGACATTGAGGACATCACTTACGAGAGGCCCCTTGGAGCTAGCGATCATGTGGTTCTGAGTTTTGACTATATAGTAGAGTTACAAGTGGAGAAGGTAACAGGAACTGAAGGGGACAGGCCAAACTATAAAAGGGGGGACTACACAGGTATGAGAAACTTCCTGCAGGAGGTTCAGTGGGACAGAGAAATGGTAGGAAAATCAGTAAACGAGATGATGGAATATGTGGCAACAAAGTGCAAGGAGGCAGAGGAAAGTTTTGTTCCCAAGGGAAACAGAAATAATAGGAAGACCAAAACGAGTCCTTGGTTTACCCGAAGGTGTAGGGAGGCAAAAACTAAGTGCAACAGAGAATGGAAAAGGTACAGGAGGCATAGGACCCAGGAAAACAAGGAGATTAGTAGAAGAGCCAGAAACGAGTATGCGCAGATAAGGAGGGAGGCCCAGCGACAGTATGAAAACGACATAGCATCGAAAGTCAAATCTGACCCGAAACTGCTGTATAGCCACATTAGGAGGAAGACAACAGTCAAGGACCAGGTGATAAGGCTGAGGAAAGAAGGTGGAGAACTCACAAGAAACGATCAAGAGGTATGTGAGGAGCTCAACACGAGATTTAAGGAAGTATTTACAGTAGAGACAGGAAGGACTCTGGGGGGACAGACCAGATGGGGACACCAACAAGGAATACACCAACAAGTGTTGGACGACATACATACAGATGAGGAGGAGGTGAAGAAACTGCTAAGGGACATCGATACCTCAAAGGCAATGGGACCGGACAACATCTCTCCATGGGTCCTTAGAGAGGGAGCAGATATGTTGTGCGTACCACTTACCACAATCTTCAACACATCCCTGGAAACTGGGCAACTACCTGAGGTATGGAAGACGGCAAATGTAGTTCCCATTTTCAAAAAAGGAGACAGAAAAGAGGCACTAAACTATAGACCTGTGTCATTGACGTGTATAGTATGCAAAATTATGGAGAAGATTATCAGGAGGAGAGTGGTGGAGCACCTGGAACGGAACAGGAGTATAAATGCCAACCAGCACGGATTCACGGAAGGCAAATCCTGTGTCACAAACCTTCTGGAGTTTTATGATAAAATAACAGAAGTAAGACAAGAGAGAGAGGGGTGGGTTGATTGCATCTTCTTGGACTGCAAGAAGGCCTTTGACACAGTTCCTCACAAGAGATTAGTGCAGAAGCTAGAGCATCAGGCGCATATAACAGGAAGGGCACTGCAATGGATCAGAGAATACCTGACAGGGAGGCAACAACGAGTCATGGTACGTAATGATGTATCACAGTGGGCACCTGTGACGAGCGGGGTCCCACAGGGGTCGGTCCTAGGACCAGTGCTATTTTTGGTATATGTGAACGACATGACGGAAGGGTTAGACTCAGAAGTGTCCCTGTTTGCAGATGATGTGAAGTTAATGAGGAGAATTAAATCTGATGAGGACCAGGCAGGACTTCAAAGAGACCTGGACAGACTGGACACCTGGTCCAGCAAATGGCTTCTCGAATTTAATCCTGCCAAATGCAAAGTCATGAAGATAGGGGAAGGGCACAGAAGACCACAGACAGAGTATAGGCTAGGTGGCCAAAGACTGCAAACCTCACTCAAGGAGAAAGATCTTGGGGTGAGTATAACACCGAGCATGTCTCCGGAAGCACACATCAATCAGATAACTGCTGCAGCATATGGGCGCCTGGCAAACCTGAGAACAGCATTCCGACACCTTAGTAAGGAATCATTCAAGACACTGTACACCGTGTATGTCAGGCCCATACTGGAGTATGCAGCACCTGTTTGGAACCCGCACTTGATAAAGCACGTCAAGAAACTAGAGAAAGTACAAAGGTTTGCAACAAGGTTAGTTCCAGAGCTAAGGGGAATGTCCTATGAAGAAAGATTAAGGGAAATCGGCCTGACGACACTGGAGGACAGGAGGGTCAGGGGAGACATGATAACGACATATAAAATACTGCGTGGAATAGACAAGGTGGACAAGGACAGGATGTTCCAGGGAGGGGACACAGAAACAAGAGGCCACAATTGGAAGTTGAAGACACAAATGAGTCAGAGAGATAGTAGGAAGTATTTCTTCAGTCATAGAGTTGTAAGGCAGTGGAATAGCCTAGAAAATGACGTAGTGGAGGCAGGAACCATACACAGTTTTAAGACGAGGTTTGATAAAGCTCATGGAGCGGGGAGAGAGAGGGTCTAGTAGCAACCGGTGAAGAGGCGGGGCCAGGAGCTAGGACTCGACCCCTGCAACCACAAATAGGTGAGTACAAATAGGTGAGTACACACACACACACACACGCACACACACACACATATTGGAGTTCCACATGGGTTAGTGAGGGGTCCCCTGCTGTTACTAAAGAACACAAAACGGATTGTTTACTGAAGTCAATTATATTTCCTTGCTTGAAAACGATGCCAGAATAATAAGACAAATACAGTCTGAAGCGGCTGAAATATGGCTACAAGAAGACCTGGATAATTTCAGAAAATGGAGACAGTAGACCGAGAACACAAGCAAGAAGAAAATCCACAGAAACAACTTAAGAAAAGATAATGGAATGGCAGTTACCCCGAAACTCTCGTGATACACAAACAAGTTCAATCACCAACACAAACTCATCTTACAAATATATGAGTAGCTATAATGAACTCTGGTAAACACTCATTTAAGACACACTTCCTCATGTATTCGGTGCCGGTGCTGAACCCTCCCACCTAAGAAATAGTTAGTTTAATATCTTTATTATGCACCCCATACCCATCCTGTGGGCGGTAGTCAAAAGATTACAAAGGTACATAATGGGTCCAGTGACTGGACCCCAGAAAACAATGTGGATCTTACGAGCGAGAAAAGAAGCGTATCCTGACTGATACCGGTGTATCAAGAAATAATTCTAGAAGAGAGACTAAGAGAGGAGAGGAATAGAGAATATGATTATAACATACATAGTATTACGGGGCAAACCCATCAAGGGAGGTTGGTACCATAATGTGAGGGACTCTTGAGCGAAGGAATTTTATCCATCCCCACTTTTATTGGGATCAAATCTGAAAGCCATCCACGATCCCTGTAAGTATAGCTCTCCCACAAGAAATGTAATAATGCAGAGCTTAGACAGAGTAAACGAAGATGTTTACTTCACAAGATATTCAATACGAACCAGAACCATGGTTGCCTATTTTGACATCTGAAGGAGTCACAGTGTTATACGTGGAATTATGTAGGAAAGATAGACAGCAGAGAACTTGGAAGGCCATACAGAGGCAATCTGTTAGAAATAACTATTTGTAAACTGATGTGGTGTATTATATAGGTGTATGAATCAGGCATATATGAACGGAAAGCTCATGTTTTTGTATACAGCAAACGGCGCTAACAGAAGTGTTGATATGAGCCATGAGCCCTAGCCATGAAGACTTTATATAAGCTGGTACAACAGTCCCAGTTTGTAATTCTAACTGCTAGATCCAGGGTCATGAGACTTTTTAGATTGATGATTCTGGTTCTACTAAACTTACACTAGCCCCGTCAAAAAGAGTGCCCCGACGTATCCTAGCCCTGCCCTGGCGTACTGTAGCGTACCCAGACGTACCGTCCTGCACGTGTATGGTGACGATGGCAGGCTGCAGGTCGGTGGGACTGCAAGTGTACTCTCCCGTGTCTGACTGCTTCACCGCTGACAACATCAGTTTGCTCACTGTCTTCTTCGATGATTTCTCTGTCTGCAGGATACAAACACAAGTTGTTACACCATGTTTATAATATTAATTTATGAACAATGAATGAACAGAAAGGTGGACGGGGGGAGGGACAAGCTCAAGCTGTTGTCCCGAGACTAATAGGTCCACCTTTCTCTTTCTTCATTAACAGGTATTCATTACGACTTTAATTAATTTATGAATAATTATTAATACTGTATTAAATTCTGGCAAGACAGCTATTGAATGAATTTTCTGAGTTACCCTGTGTGAAGGCTTACTCAGCCCTGTAACAACTTCAGTCAGTATTACTCAGGCTGGCTCCTCCTCAGGAAAATTAGTGAATAGAAAAAGAAATAATAACATTATTATTATTATTATAATCAAGGGGAAGCGCTAAACCCGGAGGATTATACAGCGCCTGGGGAGGGATGTGGAAGGCATTCAGGCTCAATTCAGGGAACTGGAGCACAGATCCAATTTCCTAAATCAAGAGCCCCTCACCAACATCAAGGAACCTTCCTTGAGGGGAGAAATAATAACAGACAAACAAACACTTTATTATATAGAAAATATAAAATATAAAACACTTAAATATGAAATATTAATCCTACATTAAAGAAAATGAAAAATGAAAAATATAAATGATAACTGAATTCAACGCTAATATGTATATGGGTGTCTGGTGTTGGTGACACTGTTGTTGAAATCGTAGCCGTTGCTGATGATGGGGGGGGGGTCGCAGGTGTTGGTGACCACCACTGGCTAGTTCTTCACAGATTAACGCCGTGAGTAGTATCCCGATGACAGGAAAGCAGGTTCTTTACCGCTGCAATGATGTGGGGTTACGTCCTGCAATTTCATACAGGTACACAGGTACTTAGATCCAAAATGGGGAAGTCTCTGGACGTTAGTCCTTCTCCTGTTCTTCTCGTTGATTGACAGGTGACCCTCACTGTCATCCAAGCTGAAAAGATAGACAGGTTACCCACTGCTTAAATAATCACTCTCCATGGCAGTGTACAATACTCAAAAGACGTGGTGATTATTACAACAGTCAACCTAGAGCAAGACTGAAAGGACTAAGTTTATTATTGGTCAAAAGTGAAGCTTTTAACCAATAAATCCACTAGAATACAAGGCAGGCATGTACTTACAGTAGTGTTGGGAGCTGTGAGTCGAGTGATTTACTGTTTGACCAGAGCCCCACACGTCACCTTTCGAGGGGGGGTGGGGAAGAGGGAGGGGAAGGGATAGCCGGAGCTAGACTGACCCTACGTTAACAAGCAGCCGGCAGTCAAACTATCACTTTAGGGGTGGGGGAGAAAAGGCGGGAAAAACGGGAGCTTGACTTACCCTACCTTAACTAGTAGCCGGCAATGAAACTATCACTTTCGGGGAGGGGGAAGAAAGGCGGGAGCTTGACTTGCCCTACCTTAACTAGTAGCCGGCAATGAAACTATTGTTACTATATCGCTACTCCTATCTATTGAACTTTTCCCTCACACTCCCCCATACCAAGACTTATAGTCAAGGAGTATAAGAAGAATAGGCGAGGAAAAAGTTCTAACATGTGGAAGTCGCGTAAGGCAACAAATCTTCTACTGACTGTCACGACTTAACCAGTCAGAGAAATAATTGGATGAACCATTGATATACACAATATGGAACTTAAAAGCCTGGAGTGCCAATGTCCACCTCAAGAGGCGACTGTTGGTTCCCTTAAAAGTTTCTAGGTATATCAAAGGTTTGTGGTCCGTTTCTAAAATGAATTCTTTTCCCAGCAAATAAAATTTAAGTTTGGAGATACCCCACACAAGGGCTAAACATTCCTTTTCTATTGTGGAGTATCTTGTTTCTGCGGGAAGGAGTTTCCGGCTTAGGAAGCATACAGGGAAGGGAGTACCATCATGGTATTGTAGTAACACCGCACCTAAGCCAGTATTGGAGGCATCAGTTCTCAAACAAAATGTTTTATTAATATCAGGAATCTTAAGTATAGGGTCTTTCGAAAAGATACTTTTAATCTCATTAAACTTATCCCGAGCTACGTCGGAAAGTTCAAGAGGTTCCTTCACAGACTTTTTAAGGAAGTCCGATAAGATGCCTGTAAGATCAGCAAGATTCGGGATAAACCGTGCAGAAAAATTTACGGAACCAAGAAAGCTTCACATGAGCTTCTTGGTTTTGGGGAATTTAAATTCTAATAAAGCTTTGATCTTACTGCGGAGAGGCTGCAGAGAGTTATTAGAAAGTATCAGTCCAAGATACCTAATCTTGTTATACCCAAGGAAGCATTTCTTCGGCTTAGCAGTGAGGCCATGTGAGCGTAACCTACGCAAAACTGATGTTAATGTTTGGATATGTTCGCCCCACGTAGATGTCATTACGTAAATGTTATCAAAATAAACTGAAACATTTTGCATATTACCCAAGACCTTTCTCATCAGTCTCACGTAGGTAGCACAGGCAGTTACCAAACCGAAGGGCATAGTTCTATACTGCATCAGTCCTTGGTGTGTAGGAAAAGCGGTGTACTGCTTAGAAGAAGGATCTAACATTACTTGATGATATGCCTGCTCAATATCAATCTCTGAAAAGAAGGAAGTGTCATAAAATTTGTGTAGATCGCTATCTATTAAGGGCATAGGCTCAGCATCCCACCGAGTTATAGCATTAAGGACTCTGAAGTCAATAGCAAGTCTATATGAATTATCCTCCTTCTTAACCATGACTACTGGTGAGCAATATGCAGATACTGAAGGTTCAATGATCTTTAGTTTTAATAATTTGTCTACCTCTCGGTCAAATGCATCCCTAAGGTGAACTGGAACTGGGTATAATTTCCGTTTGATAGGATTGTTCGTCACTAAGTGGAGGTAACACCTGGAATATCAGTAAAGACGTCTGAAAAGTTACTCACACATTGAAGTAGTTCATGTCTCTTATGGTCATTCAAAGACTCATTAATATTAATGTTGGTTGCGTCCGAGTGGTCAAGAGTCACCAAGTCATGTAGTTCTTCATCATAGTCTAATTAACATTCTTCAGTTGTCTTATCAAGTTCGTGTGGAAAAAGTAAGTCAAAGTTATTAAGGCAGTTAACCGAATTTCTTCGGTAATATTTCTTAAGGATGTTGATATGATAAAGCTTAGGTTTCCCCTTGACTTCTATGAGGTAGTCAACTTTCCCACAAATTTTTAATACCTTATACGGACCTTTCCATGCTACTAATAATTTATTTGACTTAATCGGCAAAAGTACAAGAACTTCATCTTCTACTTTAAAACTTCTCCTCTGACTTTTGGAATCAAAATAGGTTTTGTACTGGTCCATTGACAAACTTAAGTTTTTCGAAACTATGTCAGAGGTCTCTTCAAGTTTGGATCTATGGTCAAGGAGAAACTGGTAAGAAGACTGAACCTCAGCATTTACCTCC
>NW_027199628.1:7500-29905 GCF_038502225.1 Cherax quadricarinatus | reverse complement strand
ACAATATCATATTCATTACCATGATCTACCTCCTCAAACACCTTAGTGAAAAAAGTTAGTAAATTCGTAAGACAGGAACGCCCCTTTGTAAAACCGTGTTGAGATTCATTAATCAATCTGTGCCTGTCAAGATGGCTACAAATTGCTTCGGCAATTATTGATTCCATAAATTTTCCCACTATGGAGGTAAGGTTTATTGGTCTATAGTTTGAAGCCAAGGACCTGTCACCTGCCTTGTAAATAGGTATTACATTTGACATTTTCCACTTATCAGGCACTATGCCAATTTGTATTGATATGTTAAATAGATTAGCCAAAGGTATACTAAGTTCCTCTTTACATTCCTTTAACACCCTTGCAAACAGTTCATCAGGGCATGGGGATTTGTTAGGTTTTAGTTTCTCTATTTGTCTGAGGACCATGTAACTAGTTACCACAGTCGTACATAGTTTATCATCCTGTTCTACATAATTTATTATTTTAGGAATATCGCTAGTATTTTCCTGGGTGAAAATTGAGAGGAAGTAGGTATTTAGAATTTCACACATATACTTATCACTGTCAGTGATCTGACCAGAGTTACTCTTAAGTGGGCCAGTCTTGTCCCTAATCTTACTTCTGTTTACCTGAAAGAACCCTTTTGGGTTAATCTTTGAATCCCTTGCGACCTTAGCCTCATAATCCCTTTTTGCTTTTCTTATTCCTTTCTTTATTTCTCTCTTTAATTGAATATATTGATTTCTTAACTGCCCATCCCCTCTTTTGATACGCCTATATATGCCTCTCTTTTGACCAATGACATGTTTTAATCTATTGTTCATCCATTTGATATCATTTTTGTTAAATCTAATTTCCTACTCGGAACAAAAGTTGTCTGGGCAGCTAGAACTATGCTCTGAAAAACGTCATATTGGCAACCAAGATCACCTACCTGACACATAGTCAGGACATCCCAATTTAGCCCACCCAGGTAATTTTTCAGTCCCATGAAGTCGGCCAAGCGAAAATCTGGGACAGAGATTTGATTGCAGTTATCTGGGTAATTCCATGATATGTTAAAACTAAGTGATTTGTGATCACTTTCCCCAAGCTCATCATTAACCTCAAGATTATTAATTAGTGAATCTTTGTTGGGAAGAACCAACTCAAGCAGATTGTTTCCTCTACTTGGTTCTGTCACAACCTGTTCTAAAACAATCCTGAACCGTATCAAGAAAGTCACTAGACTCAAGATTTCCTGTCATATTGTTCCAATCAATTTGTCTAGAGTTAAAATCTCCCATTAACACAACATTTTCATATCTAGATGCCTTATGAATTTCGTCCCATAAAAGCTTACTGCGCTCCCTATCAAGGTTTGGGGACCTATAAATCACACCCAAAATTAATTTGTCATGTCCCTCGAGAAACTGTAGCCAAACAGATTCTGTGTTCGATGTTTCTAATCTTTTATCATGTCTAAGACAATTTAAATTTTCTCTGACATACATCGCCACACCACCACCCTTCCTCCTGACCCTATCTGTGTGGAATAGTTTATAACTCTGTATGTTGCATTCAGAAGGCATTTCTCTATCTTTCAGGTTGAACCAGGTCTCTGTTATACCAATAATATTTATATTATCTACACTTGCAAGTAATCTTAGCTCATCTATCTTATTTCTTAGACTCCTACTATTTATATAGTAAACCCTAAGGGAGCTAGTCACTCGTTGCCCTCTACTATCCCTCTTTGTTTGTTGATCAATTGATTTGCCAATACTAGCAACTTTATTTTGAATATTGTCTATTAAACATATCCCTTAGGTATCCCGGTAATAACTGCTGTTTTTAACCCTAATTTTGCAGCCTGATTGTTTCCCACAAACACCTATACCTCTATAATCTATCAGTTTAAATTCCTAGACATGTCATCAATTACCCTTTCAGTTGAATTGGCTAATGCAACCACTCCATCTCCAGAGAGATGAACCCGAGAACACACGAGAGGTTTTAAAGTAAGGGAACAGTCTGTCCGAAATTAAGATGCACGTACATCCAGTGTCACGTAATATGTCTGAGACTTTTATACCATTAACTGTTCCTGAACAGAAGGGTGCTTGGTCATTACAGTCTTTAAAACATCTTCCAACTTTTTGGACCTTCTTAGAAGGACAATCGGGACGTTTATGTCCCTTGTCACCACATAAATGACAAACAGGAATAAAAGAAGTTAGTTTGCTTTCTATTAGAGGCTTTGTTTTCTTTTGATCTGGTGAACCCTTGCCCTTAGGCTTCGATCCCTTTAGGTCTTTATAGGAATTGTGAGCCTCAGCATACAGGTCAACGGCCTCAGCAACTTCATCAGCTTTAATCAGGTTACGTTCTCTAATGAATGTTCGTATCTGGTGGGGAAGAGCTGTCAGGAACTGGTCAGCAACCATGAAGTCTCTAAGAGATTCATAACTGTGATCAATTCCTGAACTCTCTATCCAAAAGTCGAACAAACGAAAGAGTGTTACCTGTAACTGCTGAAAGTTCTGGCCAGGCTGTAAGGTGGCATACCTGAAATCTTTCCTATAAGATTTTGTGGTTTTTTGATATGCTTTAAGGATTGCCATCTTCAGTAGGTTATAATTACATATGATATCCTGCGACAAAGTTGCATAGATATTCAAAACTGTACCAGAAAATAACATACCTAACCTGGTAGCCCAGGTGTCAGCAGGCCATTCACAGAGGGTAGCAGTATTTTCAAACCTGATAATTATGAAGTAATGTCTTCACCCTCTGTGAAGGGAGGTAAATTAGGTGTTGGAATATGTGCACTAGCTGCATGATGTTCAATTACTCCTTCCTCTAATTGTTGTTGTGTAAAAGTTAACTTTTAATTCTCTAATTCAAGGCGAGATTTCTCTAACTTGCGATCTTTTTCTCTTAACTCATGTTCTCTAACTTTTGCTCTTTCTCAGGTTCTCTTAACCTAACTTGTTCCTCACGTATTTTAGCTTGTTCCTCACGTACTTTAGCTCTCTCCTCATGATCAAGTCTATCACGCTCCTTTTTCTCCTCTCTTTCTCTTTCTTGATTTTCTCTTTTAATTCGATCTCTCCTTTTTATCCTCTCTTTCTAACTGCCTTTCTTGGTTCTCTCTTTCAATTCGATCTCTCTCCTTTTTCTCCTCTCTTTCGATTCTCTCTCTCTCCTTTTTCTCCTCTCTTTCTCTTTGTAAATGTCTTTCTTCTCTCTCAATTCTTTCCTTCTCTATTCTTTCCTGGATCTTAGCACTAATGAAAGCTTCTAATTTTTTTCCCATTATTCCTGACTTACTCCCAGCGCTAATCCAAAACTGGTATTCCTCCATACTTGCAACAATAACTTAAACTACCAGGGGAAAATGAAATGGATATATCAAAGAAAACAGAGGGTTCAATTCCTGCTCCACCCAAACTGTAAATAAATCAGAGGGTTCGATTCCTGTTTCGATTAAACAGTATGTGTGAATGAAAACAGGGTTCTATGCCAGCTCCGAGTAAACAGTAAGTAGAATGGGGTCCCTTGACCATCCAATCTTCTCACCAACAAATCAAGAGTGTCCTACGACAGTTCCCTTGATATAATAAACATAGCTCATTGAAACAACTTGTCACTGGAAAATCTCGGGTCCCTAGAGTCTATTCCTCCAAATCGTTTCAAGCTCAAGAATAAAGGTGACAGAATTAACTAGTATATCCTGCCTTGACTTGACTTACAATAAACTGAGACTATAACAATCACCAAATCTTTTAAATACCTGTACTGTAGTCCTACCATAGAGAATGATTACTCAGGGCTGGTGGTAACCATCTGTGGTATGTGGCGTTGAAGTTCCAATGGTAGATTCGAGATGGAGTTGAATCTTGATTCAGTCGAGTTGATCCTGGCAAGGTCGCCACTTGTGAAGGCTTACTCAGCCCTGTAATAACTTCAGACAGTATTACCAAGGCTGGCTCCTCCTCAGGAAAATTAATGAATAGAAAAAGAAATAATTCACAAAGATAAACACTTTATTATTTAGAAATGCAAAGATAAAACATTGAAATATGAAGGTGTATCCTATTTGACAGAAAAATGAAAAATGAAATGGAAAAATGACATTTGAATTCAACGCTAATATGTACAGTTATACTGGGGTTTCTGGTTGAGGTTGACACTGTCTTGTAGAAATTGTAGCCATTGCTGATGAAGTGGGGGGGGGTCACAGGTGTTGGTGACAACCCAACGACTAGTTCTTCACAGAATTTATAGCCTTGAATAGTCAGTCCAGATGACAGGAACTCAGGTTCTTTACCACTGCAAAGATGAGGGGTAGTGTCCTGTACAATTAATCAGGTAGGTAGATCATGAATGACGTCTCATGGGCTGTTTCAGTCCATCTCCTTCAACACTTCTCGTTGGTTGGCGGGTGACCAGATCTGTCATTCCAAGCAGGAAAGAGAGACAGGTTACCCACTGCTTAAGAAATCACTCTCCATGATAAGTGCAAGATACTTAAAAAAGGTGGTGATTATCGAAAAGTCTTATGTGGAGCTTAAACCTGAAAGGACTAAGTTTATTATTGGTCAAAAGTGAAGCTTTCAACCAATATCCACTAGAATAGGAGCAGAGGCGTTTACTTACAGTTGTGCTGGGAGCTGTGAGTCCAGTGATTACTGTTTGGCCGGAGCCCCACACGTCACCTTTCGGGGTGGGGAGAAAGGGGGGATAGCGGGAGTGAGACTGACCCTACCTTAACAAGCAGCCGGCAATCAAACTATCGTTACCATATACTCGCTCGCTACTCCTATCTGTTGAACTTTTCCCTCACAGCTTTCCATTACCTTAGTAAGGAACCATTCAAGACACTGTACACTGTGTACGTCAGGCCAATACTGGAGTATGCAGCACCAATTTGGAACCCATACCTGCTCAAACACGTCAAGAAACTAGAAAAAGTGCAAAGATTTGCAACAAGGTTAGTTCTGGAGCTCAGTGGAATGTCCTACGAAGAAAGGTTGAGGGAAATTGACCTGACGACGCTGGAAGACGGGAGGGTCAGGGAAGACATGATAACAATATACAAAATACTGCGTGGAATAGATAAGGTTTACAGAAACAGGATGTTCCAGAGAGGGGACACAGAAACAAGGGGTCACAACTGGAAACTGAAGACTCAGACGAGTCAAAGGGATGTTAGGAAGTACTTCTTCAGTCATAGAGTTGTCAGGAAGTGGAATAGTCTAGCATGCGATGTAATGGAGGCAGGAACCATACATAGCTTAAAGACGAGGTATGACAAATTTCAGGAAGCAGAGAGAGAGAGGGAACCTAGCAGCCATCTGTGAAGAGGCAGGGCCAGGATCTGAGTCTCGACCCCTGCGGTCACAATTAGGTGAGTACAATTCAGTGAGTACACACACACACAAATAGACACACACACACACACACACACACACACACACACACACACACACACACACACACACACACACACACACACACACACACACACACACACACACACACACACACACACACACACACACGCGCGCGCGCGCACACAGAGGTAGAGTGCTCGCTTCGCATGTGAGAAGTCCCAGGTTCAATCCGCGGCACCTCCAGCCCTCTTTTACTAGGTGAGTACACATACCAACAGGTAAGGGACACTACAAGAGAGAGAGGAGAGGATGAACCAGCAAGACTGGACCTAGTAATCACGTTGAGGAGTGCAGATATTGAGGACATCACATATGAAAGACCCCTTGGGGCCAGCGATTATGTGGTTTTAAGCTTCGAATACACACTAGAGCTACAAGTGGAGGGGGAAGCAGGAAGGCCAGGACGAATGAAGCCAAACTACAAGAAAGGGGACTACACGGGAATGAGGAACATCCTGAATGGGGTTCAGTGGGACAGAGAACTGGCGGGAAGCCAGTTAACGAGATGATGGAATATGGAACAACAATGTGCAAGGAGGCTGAGGAGAAGTTTATACCTAAGGGTAACAGGAATAATGAAAAAGCCATAATGAGCCCATGGTTCACCCAAAGGTGCAGGAAGGCAAAAACTAAGTGTGCTAGGGAATGGAAGGAATATATAAGGCAAAGGACCCAGGAGAATAAGGAGAGCAGTCGTAGAGCCAGAAATGAATATGCACAGATAAGAAGAGAGTCCCAACGACAATATGAAAACGACATAGCAGCGAAAGCCAAATCTGACCCAAAGCTGTTATACAGCCACATCAGGAGGAAAACAACAGTCAAGGACCAGGTAATCAGGCTAAGAAAAAAAGGAGGAGAGACAACAAGAAATGACCATGAAGTATGTGAGAAACTCAACAAGAGATTCAAAGAGGTGTTCACAGAGGAGAGAGAAGTGGCTCCAGAAAGACGGAGAGGTGGGGTACACCACCAAGTGCTGGACACAGTACACACAACTGAGGAAGAAGTGAAGAGGCTTCTGAGTGAGCTAAATACCTCAAAGGCAATGGGGCCGGATAACATCTCTCCATGGGTACTGAGAGAGGGAGCAGAGGTGCTATGTGTACCCCTAACAACAATATTCAATACATCTGTCGATACAGGGAGATTGCCTGAGGCATGGAAGACAGCAAATGTAGGCCTAATCTTTAAAAAGGAGACAGACATGAAGCACTATACTACAGACCAGTGTCACTGACATGTATAGTATGCAAAGTCATGGAGAAGATTATCAGAAGAGTGGTGGAACACCTAGAAAGGAATGATCTCATCAACAGCAGCCAACATGGTTTCAGAGACGGGAAATCCTGTGTCACAAACCTACTGGAGTTCTATGACATGGTGACAGCAGTAAGACAAGAGAGAGACGGGTGGGTGGATTGCATTTTCTTCGACTGTAAGAAGGCGTTTGACACAGTTCAACACATGAAATTAGTGCAAAAACTGGAGGACCAAGCAGGGATAACAGGGAAGGCACTACAATGGATCAGGGAATACTTGTCAGGAAGACAGCAGCGAGTCATGGTACGTGGCGAGGTGTCAGAGTGGGCACCTGTGACCAGCGGGGTCCCGCAGGGGTCAGTCCTAGGACCAGTGCTGTTTCTGGTATTTGTGAACGACATGACGGAAGGAATAGACTCCGAAGTGTCCCTGTTTGCAGATGACGTGAAGTTGATGAGAAGAATTCATTCGATCGAAGACCAGGCAGAACCACAAAGGGATCTGGACAGGCTGCAGACCTGGTCCAGCAATTGGCTCCTGGAGTTCAACCCCACCAAGTGCAAAGTCATGAAGATTGGGGAAGGGCAAAGAAGACCGCAGACGGAGTACAGTCTAGGAGGCCAGAGACTACAAACCTCACTCATGGAAAAACATCTTGGGGTGAGTATAACACCAGGCACATCTCCTGAAGCGCACATCAACCAAATAACTGCTGCAGCATATGGGCGCCTGGCAAACCTCAGAACAGCATTCCGACATCTTAATAAGGAATCGTTCAGGACCCTGTACACCGTGTACGTTAGGCCCATATTGGAGTATGCGGCACCAGTTTGGAACCCACACCTAGCCAAGCATGTAAAGAAACTAGAGAAAGTGCAAAGGTTTGCAACAAGACTAGTCCCAGAGTTAAGAGGTATGTCCTATGAGGAGAGGTTAAGGGAAATCAACCTGACGACACTGGAGGACAGGAGAGATAGGGGGGACATGATAACGACTTACAAAATACTGAGAGGAATTAACAAGGTGGACAAAAACAGGATGTTCCACAGATTGGATACAGCAAGAAGGGGACACAGTTAAAAATTGAAGACACAGATGAATCACAGGGATGCTAGGAAGTATTTCTTCAGCCACAAAGTAGTCAGGAAGTGGAATAGTTTGGGAAGCGATGTAGTGGAGGCAAGATCCATACATAGCTTTAAGCAGAGGTATGATAAAGCTGAAGATTCAGGTAGTGACCTAGTAGCGACCAGTGAAGAGGCGGGGCCAGGAGCTAGGACTCGACCCCTGCGATCTCAACTAGGTGAGCACAACTAGATGAGTACACACACACACACAGGGAATTATTTTACTTATAAATTAAGGTAGAATCCAGGAAAGAAGGCTCGGGTGACAAGATAGTAAATGGGCCATAAATTCTCACACACAAACACTTGTAGTCCCTTCCCTTACGGATACCTCTATTCCTCGCTCCCCCTCTCCTCACATACCTTCTCCCGCACCCTCTCACCCACAGTCTCACCCACACTTTTTTTTTTACACAGGGTTTGACAAGGTTAGGTTAGGGATCGCTAGCTTTATTGACAAGCTATTTACAGGTTAAGGATTCCTAACTTTATTGGCAAGCTAAGAGCTGTTACCTACATTAGCTCATTTGAAAGCATTTATATTGTCATTAGACATACAAGTAGGAAACAGGTTGAAGTTGGAGCCATCTGTGCGCCAGCATTTTCATTTGATCAACTGACTTTATCTCGTTGACATCATTATGCTGTACGAATGTGTTCCATACTCGAGTCATCCTGGGTATATATGATCTCAGATGGAGTGATGTTCTGGAGAAGGGTACAGCCAGAGTGAAGTTGCTGCTTTCTGCCCGTCTTGTGGCATAAAAGCTTGTTTCACGCTGTCCTCGAAGTGGATCCAAGTGTGGTACTTTGACAATATTGGCCTTGTACATAACAGTAAGGCCACCCACATCCCTCCTGTGTTGAAGGCTCTGCTGAAATGACAGGTCTATCCAGGATGGGTCCAGGCGAGAGATGAGACTTCTTGCTCTGTTCTCTACTCTGTCAAGCAGTCGCAGATGAGAGAGAGAGGGGGGGGCAGGCAAACCAAGAAAGTGGAGCATACTCAAGGTGTGAGCGTACTTGTGCCTCGTACAGAATCTTGCAACCCCCATACTGTCAAGCAGATGCGAGATACAGCGAAGTGCTGTAAGCTTCCTGGCTGCCTTGTTTGCAAGATTTACAACATGGTACTTCATGGTTAGTTTGGAGTCAAATTTCACCCCAAGGATATCAACTTCTCCAGGTGCCAACACCCTCCCATTCATCCTTACTACTGCACCAGCATTACCATCATGGTGACTAGAGACCATCATCATTTGCGTTTTCTCAGGTGCAAATGTTGCTTGTCATCTATTTCCCCAAGCTGATATAGCTCTTAGCTGGTGATTGAAGTAGCTTAGAGCACTCACATTCTATCACTCACTCTCTCACTCACACTTTCTCACTCACACTCTCCCACTCACACACACACTCTCCCTCTCTCTCTTTTTCTCTCTTGTATCTCTCTCTTTCTTTCCCTCTCTCCTATTCCACTCCCACACTCCCACACTCACTCACGCTCTCTCTTACACTGTCTCTTTTATGCTCTCTCTCACACACTCTCACTCTCTCCCACTCTCACACTTTTACTCACACTGTCTCTCTCACACTTTCGCTCTCCCACTCTCTCACACTCCCTCACACGCTCTCTCACTATGTCTCCCAAGCTCTTCCTCACACTCTCTCACACTCTCTCACACTCTCACTCACACTCTCACACTTGCACATCCTCACACTCTCTCACTCCCTTGCTCGCACTCTCACACCCTCTCTCACAGTCTCTATCAATCTAACACTATCTCATACTCTCTCACACTCTCACACTCTCTCACGCTCACACTTCCTCAGTCTCTCATACTCTCTCCCTCGCACTCTCACACTCTCTCACTTTCTCACAGTCTCACACTCTCTCATAATGAAATATGAAGAGGCCCTAAAAGGCCACATCAGTGCCTAGGAAACACTGAGCACAGGGACGTCAGCTAGACAAGAGACTAAAGGAAGGAATGCTTCAAAGGAGGGAACTATATCGTCTCAGGGGATGCAAAGGGAAATGCAGTGAGAGGACGAAAGGGAGAGGTCAGTAACTGTCTATGGGTCCCAGGAAGTTGAAGGAGAAACTTATGAAGCAAGAACACAGAAGCAGAAAAAAGGATTGAAAGTATCATGAGAGGAATAGGAGAGGGCTGCACGACCCAGCTGACAAATTTCCTGAAAATTGGGTGGTTTGTATGAAGAAAAAATGGCCAGTCTAAGTGATTTTCAAGGCAGAATCTGTTCAAAATAGGATCCTGCAGGAGATAACTTGACTAAGGGACATTCTAAAAGTACCATAGGGTGTACCTCGACCAGGGCAGAACACAAGAAGGCAAAAACTGAGAGAGAGGGTACAAAGATGCAAGGAGATATAAAAGGAAAAGACGGAGATGAGCAGAAGAACCCAGACTCAGGAGGATGAACAAATACAACCTCCATCAGAACCACCTACAGAAACCCTCAACCAGGACAACCCCAATTCAACCAAACAATCTAAACCAACACCCACACACTGTACCCTCTGCACTCACGCCACTCATCGCAAACTCTACACCCATAGTTCCCTGCCAGGTCTCCCACTCTCCCACCCCAATGTTCTCCTCAGACCACAGTTTTAGAGAAGTAGTTGAAGGTTTGGTATATGAATGCAGATGGAATAACAAATAAATGTGTGGAGTGGCATGAAATAATCAAGGAGACGTCCCCAGACATCATAGCAGTCACAGACACAAAACTCACCATGATTATAACAGACACAATCTTTCCACCTGGTTGTCAGATTATGAGGAAAGGTAGAGGGAGCAGAGGGGGAACAGGAATTGCACTGCTCATTAGAAACCGATGGGGATTTGAGGAAATGGAAGGAATAGACGAAACTGGAGAAAGGGATTACATAGAAGGTACAATTCAGTCTGGGGGACTTAAAGTAGTCATTGCAGTGATGTATAACCCGCCACAGAACTGCAGGAGGCAAAGAGAAGAATATGAAGGGAGCAACAGAGCAATAATTGACACACTAGCTGGCGTGGCCAGAAGAGTTCACGTAGGTATAGCAAAGTTACTAGTAATGGACGATTTCAATCACAAGGAGATTGATTGGGAAAACCTAGAGCCACATAGGAGTCCCAAAACATAGAGAGCCAAGATGATGAATGTGGTACTGGAAAACCTCATTCATCAACATGTTAAGGACACTACCAGAGAAATAGGGGAGGATGAACCAGGAAGACTGGACCTTGTGTTCACCCTCAGTAGCTCGGACATTGAGAACATCACATACGAAAGGCCCCTTGAAGCTAGTGATCATGTGGTTCTGAGCTTTGAATATATAGTAGAGTTGCAAGTGGAGAGGGTAACAGGAGTAGGATGGGAAAAGCCAAACTATGAAAGAGAGGACTACAAAGGTATGAGAAACTTCCTGGAGGTGGTTCAGCGGGAAAGAGAATTGGTAGGAAAGACAGTAAACAAAATGATGTACTAAGTAAAAACAAAACGCAAGGAGGCAGAGGAAAGCTTATTCCCAAGGGCCACAGAAATAATTGGAGGACCAGAACGAACCTTTGATTTATCCAATGATGTAGGGAGGCAAAAACTAAGGAAATGTGTGAAATTTTCAAAACTTCCTATCAGTTTTTACTCAGGAAAATACTAGCAAAATTCCAGAAATAATAAATTATATGGAACAGGACGATAATAAAATATGCACGATTGCGGTAACTAGTAACATAGTCCTCAGACAAATAGAGAAATTAAAACCTAACAGATCCTCAGGCCCTGTTGAAATGATTGCAAGGGCTTTAAGTTAAAGGAATGTAAACAGGAGCTTAGCAAATCTTTTCAACATATCAGTACAAACTGGTGTAGTGCCAGACAAGTGGAAAATGGCAAATGTAATACTTATTTACGAACGAGACAGATCATTAGCTTCGAACTATTAACCAATAAGCCTTACCTCCATAGCGGGAAAATTCGTGGAATTAACAACTACCGAGGTAATTCGTAGCCATCTTTAAAGCCATAAATTGATTAACGAATCTCAACATGGTTTTACAAAGGGGCGTTCCTGCCTTACGAATTTACCAAAAATTTTCGCTAAGGTATTTGAGGAGGTAGATCATGGTAATGAGTATGATATTGTGTATATGGACTTCAGTAAGGCTTTCGACAGAGCTCCACATCAGAGGCTATTGAGGAAACTTAGGGCACACGGAATAGTAGGAGAAATTTTTTCCTGGGTAGAGGCATGGTTGACAAATAGGCAGTAGAGAGTGTGCATAAATTTGGAGAAATCAGTGTGGGGGCACGTCACAATCGGTGTTCCATAGGGGTCAGTGTTAGGCAATTTTTTATTCACAGTTGACATAAATGACATAGATGAAGGAGTAAATAGCGACATAGACAAATTTGCTGATGACACCAAAATTGGCTGTCTAGTTGATTCTAATGAGGACATTAGAGCACACCAGGAACATCTGAAATGACTGATGCAGTATTCAGAGAAGTGGCCGATGCAGTTTAATATAGACAAATGCAAAGTTCTAAATGTTGGACAGGAAAATAAACATGCCACATATAAACTAAATAAAGTAGGTCTTAAAATTACTGATTGCATAAAGGATTTAGGAGTTCTAGTTAGCAGTAACCTTAAACCTAGACAACAGTGCATAAGTGTTTGCAATAAAGTGAACAGAATCCTTGGCGTCATATCAAGAAACATAAATAAAAGAAGTCCTCAGGTTGTTCTTCAACTCTACATATATCTTTCGTTAGGTCTCATTTAGAATATGCTGCACAGTTCTGGTCACAGTTTATAGAAAAGATATAAACGTACAGAGGACGATGACAAAGATGATCCCATGTATCAGAAATCTTCCCTATGAGGATAAACTGAGGGCCCTGAATCTGCATTCTCTAGAAAGGCGTAGAATTAGGGAAGATATGATTAAGGTGTATAAATGGAGAACAAGAATAAATAAAGGGGATGTGAATATTAAAATGGAATACAATACCGACAGGTTGCTAGGTAAGACACATATGCAACAGTTAGGTAACTTTATTTCAAAACGTTTCGCCTGCACAGTAGGCTTCTTCAGTCGAGTGCGGAAAAGTTGATAGAAGAGACGTGAAGACTACGTAATCAGTCCATCACCTTTGAAGTTTTGAGGTGGTCAGTCCCTCAGTCTGGAGAAGAGTATTGTTCGATAGTCTGAGACAATATGGAGTTGAAGTGACAGGATGGATCCTTATATACGAATGTAATCGTATATACCTTATATACGACTACATTCTTACCTCTACCTGTGGCCTATATCGCACCTCCTGGTGGTATATTAGGCTCCATCCTGTCACTTCAACTCCGTTCGTTGTTGTGCGTCATACAGCTAGTGTTGGCTCTCCTCATCGCTCACAGTCAGAGTTGCTCTCCTCACCGGGTGGTGCTTACTGGACCTTCGTCTTCACCATCAGGATTGGTAAGTCGGTGGCTGCCTAACCAAGGACAGGAAGCCTCTCTATGCACTCCTGTTGCTGTCTGAAGTCTCCACCCCTCAGCCAGTACGTGTGATCTGCACGCCATACAGCCAGTGTTGCCTCTCCTCACCGTTCAGTCTCGCTTAACCTCAAATACTCTAAATCTGATCATGCCACTATCTGTCCTGGAAATTTATTGTACCAGATCACTGGCGCTCCTCAACTGAAAGTCTTTAAAACCAACTCAGGCTTCAAACTACTTCTTGACAGACATTCTTACGAAACGTACACTTCGACCGAGACCAGACAAAAACTTCTCAACGCAGGTTTTACCATTATTTGGACTCCTGAGCACCGCGCAAAATGCACAGTGATCGCAAAACACGTAGACTATTCTCTCCTGACTGCCTATGACACAGAAAAAGAAGACTTAATCAAAGACATTAGTACTAAGAACAAAGTCTCTGTTGACGATATTTACAGACCTGAAAACTCTACCATCCTCAAAATACGCTGTTCAACTCCTTCTGACGCCTCTACTCTCTTCAATCAAGGAATCCTTGCCAAGACCATCCGCATTCCTCCAAACTCTCTCTTCACTCCGAACTTCCACCCCATCACACAATGTCTGAAATGCTACAAATTCGGCCACGACAAAATCTCATGCACTTCCACACAAACCTGCTCCAGATGTTCAGCAACTGGCCACTTCTGGAACACTTGCAACCTCCCCCTTAAATGTTCTAACTGCGGCGGGTCACACACTGCAGTTGCAAACTCCTGCCCTACTAGAAAAGACATTCTCTCCACCCTCAGAGCCAGCCAACCTCCCTCCCTCCCCAACCCCTTCCCTGCACCTCCCTCCCCGGCACCTCCCTCCCCTTTCATACCTCCCTCCCCTACCCCCAATGCCTGGGCCACCCCACGCACTTGGTCTACCTCTTCTACTCTACACACATCAAACACCAACACACAGACTACAAGCACTTCTCCTTCTACACCTACACCCACACTAGACTACAAAACTAACTGTCAACTCGCCACTGCTGCCCACTCTGCGATGGTAATCTCACAAGCTTACCAATCAGACTACTCACATGTCCTTAACCTAATCTTGTCTGCTAACAATCTTCCCTCTTTAATTATCCCTCCTTCCTGCTTCTCTTCTAAGCCTACTACAACCTCTCCCTCCTCCTTCTTTCTCACTCCCCCCACTTCCTACTCCAATCAGCTTTCCTACTCCCCTACCCCTCTTCACTACTTCCACACCTCCCACCAACACCCCTACTGTCGGTATTTTATACCATTTTGATGTTCACCCCTACTGCTGCTGCTACGACCACCCCTCCCCCCACTTCCTCATCCCCTTCCAAAGCTTCCACTTCCTCATCCCTTACCATAGCTTCCACTTCCTCATCCCTTACCATAGCTTCCACTTCCTTATCCCCTAAAAAAGCTTCCACTTCCTCTGCATCCACCTTTGCCCACTCCTCCACCACAACCAAAACTTCATCCAGGTCCAACTCCACCTCCTCCAGACAAAATCCACTCAAACCTAAACCTGCCCCAACTTCTGACAGACAGACCAAAGAACATAAAAACAGATCCATCTCTTCCTCCCCTTCCAGGAAACGGGTCCGTAGCACCTACAAACACACATCCACTGATGGCACCACTATCAAGGGCTTTAATCCAAACTCCTCCCCCGACATTAACTTTGCTATGACGAAACCATTAAATCACGTTTAAGGTGATTCATTTCAACGTACGTTCTTACTTTACAATTAGACACCTACTGGCCGAGCTACTTGAAGCAGAGAGGCCAGATATTATTTTGCTAAACAGTACCTGCCTCAAAGCCCCTCAACGCATCCGCCATTATGGTTATACTGCACTACAGTCCCCCTATGATCCCCACGATGGGGTTGCCATCCTTGTTAATTCCAACATAAAACACGAATTTCTCCCAATCCCTTTTTTTCACCAACACTGTCTTGCAGTCAGAATACACACCCACCTCGGTCCCTTTATCTTTTTCACCACCTATGCTCGCCCAAACACTATTCTCAACATACACGACCTTTCCTTAGTCTTCAACTACACCAACACACCAACATCAAGAACGCTGACTGGGATGCTTTCAAACAACACATAGACAATATTAACTTCACCTATGACTACAACAACAAACCTATCTCTGACATCGATACTCAACTTGATCTCATCCAGGACACCATTACACAAGCAGCCAACATCGCAATACCAAAGAAAACTCACACCACTCGTTATTCCTTCAAACCGTCACTCAGAACAAGAAGACTAATTATCTGCTACCACAACCGCTTCCTCTACAACACACATAGATTTAATCAAGTCCGATTAGATCTCACTAACCTTAGAAACGATATTTTACGCAGCCTAGACCAAGACCACAACAATCACTGGTCACAACTCATACAACAAGCAGACAAACAGCGTATTAAAAACACTAAAGCCTTCTGGAACTTTATCAAAAAAATCAGAGGCACACCTCCCACCAACAAATTCAGACACATCACCCACAACAACACACACATCTCAGACCCGCAGGCTGCTACCAATATCTTCAAACTCATCTGGGAGAACATCTTCCACCCTCACCCACCTCACCCTAACGTTATTCAACACATTCAGAACATAGAACACTGGAATACTGCACACACACAAGAAACAACACCAGACAGCCACATACATCTAGACTCTCTTACCTCCTCCCAAGAACTTGACACTCCTTTCACCAATAGAGACATTAAAACTCTCCTCATGCACCTTCCTCCCAAGGCTCCTGGTGCTTCTGGCCTAAACCATATTATCCTGAAACACCTTCCTGACTCTATCATTACTGCCTACACTAACCTCCTCAATGCCTCCCTTGCCTCTGGATACTTCCCTTCCCTCTTCAAAGCTGCTACTGCTATCCTCCTTCCTAAACCCAATAAAGACCACTCTGACCCTAGAAACTATCGCCCTATCAGCCTCCTCGAAACTTTAGGAAAACTCTTCGAAAAACTCATCAATCTTCGCCTTCGCAGATACCTGGAACACAATTCTCTACTTTCTGATGGCCAGTTTGGCTTCAGAACACACAGATCCACACAGGATGCCATTAACATCATTCTCAACTACATCCACATCAACACAAAACAAAGAAACAGGACAGCCCTGGTTGCAAAAGACGTTGAAAAAGCCTTTGACACTGTCTGGCACGAAGGGCTCAAGTACAAACTCTGCACTAACTTCAACCTGCCTCTCACTACTCGTAAACTCCTCTGCAACTTCCTAGACGGCCGTACCATGAGAATCAAATTCCAAGGCAGTTACTCTGACTACTTCACACTAAAAGCCGGAGTACCCCAGGGATCTGTCCTCTCCCCTACCCTCTACATTTTATACACTAATGACATTCCAACACCTGTATACCACAACTCCATCACACTAGCCTATGCAGACGACATTACACAACTTATCACTCATGCCAATATAGATACACTCACACACAAAACACAAAATGAGGTCGACAGGATAGCCATCTGGGAACAAAAATGGAGGATCAAAACCAATGCAGCTAAATCCAGCATTACGTATTTTAACTACAGGAAACGTGATTCTCCATTACCTGTCGAGCTCAGAACAGCTGACACCCGCACTTACATCCCCATCACACAATCTGTCACTGTCCTTGGCGTTAATCTTGACTATCTTCTTCGTTTACACGGACACATTCACTCAAGGCATGCAGTAGCTAGTAAGGCCCTTGCGGGCCTCTACAAGCTGAAACATGCCTCTCAACGCACCAAACTACACCTCTACAAATCCCTAATACGTCCTCTGATAACTTACTCTCCTCTAGCCCTTTCTCTTGCAACAAAAACAAACTTACTTAAACTGCAGCGTGTCCTGAACAAGGCGCTGCGCTGGGTGCTTGATGTCAGGTGGGAAGACTTCGCCACAAGCGAGTCTCTCCATGAGCAATTAGACATCCCTGCGCTGAATCTGTACTGGAAGACGCTCAGTGACAAATAGATAGACAAACTTGAGACACGACATGACTACTGGACCACTCTCCTTGATGAAGACATTCGCAGACCCACAAACCAACACAACCTTTTCTACTCCTTGCATGATCCTGCTCCAAACCCTATTTACAAATAACCGTGGATTCACTGACAGGTACCTTCCATGACAGGTACCATTCTCTGACCCACGTTCGCCTTAGCTTTTCGGTTAAGACATGGCCCAGTTCTACACTCCTCTCAAGCCCTAAACGTCGCATGTCCCTTCCTCCTCGCTCACCCCACTGGAGTCCTAACAGAAGAGCCTAAATTTCTCTTCTCAATATCTGTCCCACGATCGCCTTCGCTGCTGGGTTAAGCCCTGGCTCTATTCCTACGACTAAGAACACTCCTCTCCAGCACTATTCTTCGTCTGTCCCGTCTTCCCCGCTCATCCCTTTTGGGATCTTACCTTAACTTTCGTTCGTTCGTTCGTTACTTCAACTCCATATTGTCTCAGACTATAAAACAATACTCTTCTCCAGACTGAGGGACTGACCACCTCAAAACTTCAAGGGTGATTGACTGATTACGTCGTCTTCACGTCTCTTCTATCAACTTTTCTGTACTCGATGGAAATAAATGGTATCACATACCGACACAGTGGAAATATAAACACATATGCAGTATAATGTGATCCTTTATTGACAACGTTTCACCCACACAGTGGGCTTTTTCAAGTCACACACAGATCTACCTGGGGTGGAAGGTACGGGAGTATTTATAGTCATGTTCAGAATGTTGAGGTCAGGTGGAGAATGCTGCATCTGATGATCTACCGGGTGGAGTTATAGAGTCTTGGCTAGCTGTGGCTAGCTGGTCTAGTGGCTAACGCGACGGGCTGGAGTTTTGAGACTCTATGACCGCGGGTTCAATCCCGGCTGGGGGTATGGTTTAGTCTTGGGTAGCTTGGCAGGGGTATTGGACAAGTTGTGAGTAGACCTTCTGCAGTGTTCTATGTTCTCATGTGGGATAGCGATGAAGAAGTTTCTTGGCGAGTGGTTCAGCTATGTTATAGAAGCCGTTGTTCTGGTTGAAATTGTTGGTTATAGAGATAAGCGATGATTCCAGGATTCTTCGGTATTGAGTGTTGTCTTCTGTGGCGATAAGTCTTGAGTTTCTGTAGTTAATTAAATGGTTGTGTGAATTGCGATGTTGTACACAGGCATTCCTTGTATCGTCAGTCCTGCTTGCATATTGGTGTTCTGAAATACGTGTTTGGAGGTCTCTTGATGTTTCGCCCACATATAATTTGTTGCAGTCATTACAAGGGATTATGTATACCCCTGCAGAGGATGGAGGCTTGTCCTGTCTACTACTGGTGATGTCCTTGATGGTCGTGGTTGTGGAGGTAGATACTTGGAATGATGTATTGGAAAAGATGTTGGAAACATGTTTGGCAATGGAGTTGGTGGGGAGGACTATGTATCTCTTCTCGGCAGTGTCTTCTCTGGGTGTGTTGAAGATGTTTAATGCCCGCCGTCTGCAGTCTCTGATGAAGTGACGAGGATAGTGGAGTTTAGAAAATACTTGTTCAATTATAGTGCATTCTTCCTCAAGGAACTCATTGCTGCAGATTCTGAGTGCACGCAGGAAGAAGCCTATAATTACACCACGTTTGGTTTTGGTGTCGTGGTGAGAGTAGAAGTGGAGAAGATCGTTTTGGTTGGTGGGTTTTCGATAGACTTTAAAACCTCTATAACCAACTCTATAACCAACAATTTCAACCAGAACAACGGCTTCTATAACATAGCTGAACCACTCGCCAAGAAACTTCTTCATCGCTATCCCACATAAGAACATAGAACACTGCAGAAGGTCTACTCACAACTTGTCCAATACCCCTGCCAAGCTACCCAAGACTCTATAACTCCACCCGGTAGATCATCAGATGCAGCATTCTCCACCTGACCTCAACATTCTGAACATGACTATAAATACTCCCGTACCTTCCACCCCAGGTAGATGTGTGTGTGACTTGAAAAAGCCCACTGTGTGGGTGAAACGTTGTCAATAAAGGATCACATTATACAGCATATGTGTTTATATTTCCATTTTCTGTACTCGACTGAACAAGCCGAAACGCTTCGAAATAAAGATATCTAACTGATGCATATATGTCTTACCTAACAAAAGGGATGTAAACAGCGTGCTAAAAATATAGCCAAGACAGGACTCGCAGCATTGGTTCCAAGTTGGAAAAATTCAGATTCAGGAAAGATATAGGAAAGCATTGGTTTGGTAACAGAGTTGTGGATGAGTGGAACAAAATACCGAGTACCGTCAAAGAAGCAATTTACCTAACCTATTTTAAAACGTTGTTTTAAAATAGGTTAGGTAAATACATGAGTGGATGTGGGTGGGTGTGAGTTGGACCTGACTAACGTGTGCTAATAAGTCTCATGCCGTGCTCCTTCCTTAAGTGGATGGGACCTGGACCTAGCAATTTTGGGTCAGTGGCATGTGTCGGTAGGCGAATTGAACCTGCCTCACATGGGCCAGTAGGCCTGCTGCAGTGTTCCTTCTTTTTTTATGTTCTTATCCCTAATATATAAAACTATAACCTCTACATACTGTATAAATCTTTTAACATTACACATTATATAAAACTATCTCTACACAATATGTAAAATTTTCACCTCCACACTCTGTTAAAATATCACCAATACACTTTGTAAAACTATTACAACTACTTTCAAGTGAACTGAGGTAGGTAAGAGCGTTTAACTTGTAAATAACGGAAGGAACTCATAACCTTAACCTATAAATCTCAGTGTTAACAAAAAATGTGTCTCAGAGAGAGAGAGAGAGAGAGAGAGAGAGAGAGAGAGAGAGAGAGAGCTGTGCTCTTGCTGTTACAGGAAGGGGCACACCGACAACAACTGCCTGCGAGATACCAGGTGTAATTACTGCTACAAGAAAGGACATCAGGAGGACCAGTGTCGGAAGAAAAAGGAGCTTGACAGACAGGACCACCTGTTTAGAGACCTGTTCTCAGAACAAACCAGCAGGATCTCTGAATTGGTGAACACTCTCACACGTCAACCACTCAGCTACTCCTGTCTCAACCCAGCAGGTGGTATTGTGCCTTATACAAGACCACAGACCTACATCCCTGCAGCTGCCTCAGTAGCCTACCTCTCTCAAGGGCAGGCACCTTACATGCCCTACACACCCACCACCTCATGCTGACAACATCATGAGGAGCCAGTCTATCAGCATCCTGTCGGCCAACATTAGAGGTTTCATTACTAATGTTGGAGAGCTCACACATAGTTTTGTGAACAGTCGACGTCCCGACATGATAGCTGTTGTTGAAACATTTTTGGATAACAGGACTCCAGAAAATTTTGCAAGAATTGCTGGCTACACCTCATAGATGAGAAAAAACAGGCAAGGGCAAGAAGGAGGTGTTGCTGTGTGCTTCTCTAAAAGTGTTCATGCCCAGCACATTGATGTTGCCACCCCTACACATCTTGAAATGATGTTCTTCAAGCTCTGTATAAACACTAGTACCTCTGTACTAGCATGTGCAATGTACAGACCTCAATGACAACATGCAGACCCCATTAACTTCCTAATGCAAAATATGGACTCTCTTCTGCTACAACACAACTGTCAACATATCATAATTGTTGGTGACCTCAACCGACACCTTATACAGAGGGACTTTGATAACCTTCTTGCAGTATTTGACATGAGAAACTTTGTTGATTTCCCTACTCACATCTCTGGCTCCTCCCTTGACCCAGTAGTGAGTGATCTGGAAGAAGGCATAGTCACTTGTCAACCCCTCGGCTAAGTTGGATCGTCTGACCACAAGGCTGTTTTTACGACACTAAGGTCCCAGCAGAACGAGGTGAGGAGTCCACACGCACAACCTGGCTATGGGAAAGAGGTAACAGGCCAGCCTTTTGCTCTGAGCTCGCCACCACCGATTGGTATACTCTTCTCCAAAGGGATGTTGACAACCAAGTGAAAGCCTTCAATGGACACATCCTTAATCTACAACAAGAACACATTCCTCACCGGCAATATGTGACGAAGCCTACAGATCAGCCTTGGTTTGGCTTTCGTTGTAGAGAGGCTGCTACTGCTAAGTACAAAGCATGGCGAAGGTATAAGAGACATCCTACCACCTATAACAGGAACTTGCACAGGCAAGCCTGTAGGCATATGGGTGACGTTCAAAAGTGGGCCATTGCTAAATGGGAGGTGGACACTAAAAGAAAGCTAACATCAGGTAGGGTAGGCTCCAAAACCTGGTGGTCCCTGGTCAAGGACAGACAAGGTTATCTGCCTGATAAACTCATTCCATCTCTAAATCGACAGGATGGGACCTCCTCTGCTAGTAGTCATGAAAAGGCGGACCTCTTTGCTGAACACTTTGCTACCAAAATGCAAGTTCCTGATCCAGCAAGGGACCCTCCTTGGCTAGCTGCAAGAACTGTGTCAAAACTGTCAGTGGTGACAATAAGGCAGGAAGAGGTGCATTTCCTTCTTAAATCGCTTGACCAAGAAAAAGCTGTGGGCCCAGACAAGTTGAGCCCAAGATTGCTGAGAAGATGTGCAGACCAGCTAGCAGCACCTCTAACTCGCATCTTTCAGCACTGCCTAGTACAGTGTAAATGGCCCTCTCTGTGGAAAGAGGAAATGTAGTCCCTGTTCACAAAAGGAAGGGCAGAGCAGAAATCAGCAACTACAGACCAGTGTCACTCCTATCAATCACTGTAAGGTCCTTTAGACAATAATCTCAAGACAAATGACAGAGTTTTTTGAAAACCACTTACTACTTTGTGATCGTCAATATGGCTTCAGGAAAGGTTACTCTGCTGCTGATCTGTTGTTAAACCTCTCCACTAAGTGGCACCAGTCACTGGATGAATCCAAAGTCAGCTGTGTGGTAGCACAGGACATTGCTGGTGCTTTCGACCGGCTGTGGCACCAGGGCCTCTTAGCAAAATTTCAAGCACTGGGAATTGCAGGCTCTACGCTATGTCTC
>NW_027199628.1:0-2500 GCF_038502225.1 Cherax quadricarinatus | reverse complement strand
CAATTGATGTGATGACGTCATAGTTCATTTATTCCTTCATTTGTACTGATTTTTTCAGAAATTTTTACCAATTTTTTTTCATTTTTTCTTTGTTTTATTTGCATTGCACGAAATGCCTTTGGCATCTTTACTGTAGAAAATACTATATATTTTCCAAAAATACAGTGTATTTTGTATGTAAATTTATGGAATATATTGTAGGTAATAAAAATTAATTTGTAAATAAATAAAGAACCAGCAAAATGGGTGAGCGTCGCTGGGGAAGAGTCGCCATTGTTTTGAATTGACCGAGACAAACGTTAGTGAAAATCGGAAGAATTTTCGTCGCTCTAGAGGTTATATTGGGCTTAAAAGCTCTCAAATAGGAGCCGAACTTGTTGGATTTGCAGTCCTGCATAACGTGAGCATTGGGCGAGCTAACAGGACAGTCCAGGAAGTCATGTCTATTTGTGTTGGAATTCTGGCCAGTATTTTCTTCATATTTAGGCAGGAGGTTTGTGTATGATACACCAAGTAATCTCCAGACAAATTGCTGACTCTTATGATTATAAATTCTCCTTCTGCTACATACATGTGTATATGTAATCATTTATTAATTTTAATATACAGTCCACATATTTATATTAATGCTTTACCAGAATTTCTGGTGATGTATATTTCATTCGAAATTAATATAGGTCCAGAGTGACTTGTGGATATGACAGTAGTAGGTATCGAAAGAGGACATTTTTTGCGACCTAGGCGTCCTAAAATTACTACTTGTCTCTGTAACCTTGATAAAGAATAATTATCTTAGTTACCATTTACTGGTATGTATCTTATGAGATTCATCCAAGTAAATTTAATTTTCCACATTTACACAGTAGGTAGAGAGAGAGAGAGAGAGAGAGAGAGAGAGAGAGAGAGAGAGAGAGAGAGAGAGAGAGAGAGAGAGAGAGAGAGAGACAGAGACAGAGACAGAGAGACAGAGAGACAGAGAGAGACAGAGGATCTTCACAGTTATCTTAAGTGTTAATCAGAAGTTAGGACTGTCAGGGCTCACAATCGCCAGATAAAATTAAAATACTTAAGATATTTTTAACATTTTCATTATTCCATTAATTAAACGTTTTGATAAAATAAAAAAGAAAGGTAAATAACATTTAAAGTATTGAAAAAATAATATTAAGACAAAACCGCAGATACTGAGAGGTGTCGAGACAGCGTAGTGCTGGACACGTGCAACATTATAAGATTATATAAAGTTATCGTGCTCTTTCACACTTTGTACAAGAGAAAACATACAAATACTACAGTGAAAACTCCAGAAAAAAACTTCTTTCATGTGGTTTTACTCGTAAACACAGCCACTCGTATCAAAAAAATGTAAATTTATACCTAGTTACAACGCTTGGATTGAAAATTATTTACGTTTTGCGTCTTGCTTCCATGGGAGCCTTTCCATCTTGTCCTCAAGCATGCGACCAACACCAGTCGACTAACACTCAGATAGCTACTCACTGATATATGAAAAAGAGCAGAAGGTATAAGATGACTAACACCCGGGCAACTACTTACTGCTAGGTCAACAGGGACAGCAGGTATAAGATGATTAATACCCAGGTAGCTACTTACTGCTTGGTCAACTGGGAGAGCAGGAATAAAATGACTAACACCCCGGTAGCTACGTACTCCTAGGTCAACAAGGACAGCATGTATAAGATGACTAACACCCAGGTAACTACTTACTGCTAGGTCAACAGGGACAGCAAGTATAAGATGACTAATACCCAGGCAGCTACTTACTGCTAGGTCAACAGGGACAGCAAGTATAAGAGGACTAACACCCAGGGAGCTACGTACTCCTAGGTCAACAGGGACAGCAGGTATAAGATGACTAACACCCAGGTAGCTACTTACTGCTAGGCCAAAAGGGACAGCAGGTATAAGATGACTAACACCGAGGTACCTACTTACTGCTAGGTGAAAAGGGACAGCAGGTATAAGATGACTAACACCCAGGTACATGCATACTGCTAGGTCAACAGGGACAGCAGGTATAAGATGACTAACACCTAGGTAGCTACTTACTGCTAGGTCAGCGGGACAGCAGGTATAAGATGACTAACACCCAGGTAGCTACTTACTGCTAGGTCAACAGGGACAGCAGGTATAAGATGACTAACACACAAATATCTGCTTACTGCTATGTCAACAGAGACAGCAAGTATACGATGACTAAGACCCAGGTAGCTACTTACTGCTAGGTTCACAGGGACAGAAAGTATAAGATGACTAAGACCCAGGTAGCTACTTACTGCTAGGTCAACAGGGACAGCAGGTATAAGATGACTAATACCCAGGTAGCTACTTACTGCTAGGTCAACAGGGACAGCAGGTGTAAAATGACTAACTCCCAGGTAGCTACTTACAGCTAGGTCAACAGGGACAGCAGGTATAAGATGACTAACACCCAGGTAGCTACTTACTGCTAGTTAACAGGGACAGCATGTATAAAATG
>NW_027199627.1:27500-29910 GCF_038502225.1 Cherax quadricarinatus | reverse complement strand
TGATTTAACAGATGCGAGACTTAGAGAAATGTTTCTCTATAACTGACATTATTAATGAGAGGAAGACCAAGAGCAAAAAATGTGATATGATTAAAACCATTTTGTGGTACCATTGGTAACGGAGTTACCAAGGTTATCACAGGGGCTAAGACAGTGAAATAATTGAAAAAGGTGACCAAAAAAGGGCCAATTTCTATATTATGTCAACTGGTTGGTTAACTATACCAGCAAATTTTGTGACGGGACTCGCTCATGTGAATATATCCGCCCGTCACCGTCCTCCATGATACATTCATCATGGCGGCGCCTCAGTGAAGACACACAAGTCATATAACAAGTACACTTATTTGTCTGAATAACAACGTGTGAGCCTTGTTCAGTTGATGTTAAATTATCAGTTAGTTTAACTCCACCAGTAATTTTTGTGGCTTAGCACAGTCCATGAAAAAATATGGAATACCAGTATAGGTGACATGTATGTCTTGTGATTGGTGGACATAGTGCATGAAAAGTCCCTCTGTTTGCACACACTGTCAGCAGTGCAAATGAAGAGTGACTTGGCACATTCTAACTACCAGCTGTAAATGGGCGTCTCTATCTGCAAATTCAATCTGTCGACGTGAACGTCAATATTGATGAGCACAGGAGTGAGAGAGGACGATTGGGAAATTATTGCTATCTTGAAGATCGTCTACGATAGTCTTCCCTCAGTAATAGAGTAATAACAGACTCCAACATTTCCGGCAAGAGATGGACAGTCACACCATCCCAGTGAAATGATGACCTAGCAGCAGGAGTGGGTCGGGAAAAGGGAGGGAAACCACAAATCGTGAAGGAGAGAGGTATAATTTCTATATAAACTTGGATTTTTGAATAATGAAGTGTAGGATGAACATACAATCTAGTATACGGAATATCAGTGCGAAAACGAGATGTATATTCATCGTGCGAACTGCCTCGATAAGACTCTGTAGACTGTAAGGAAAGGTAACCAGGGACAGGAAGACCAGCAGTGTGACGTCACGGCATTGTGCCGGGTGAGCGCTCCGGCATAATGCCGTGACGAAAATCAAAGGCCTACCATACAGGGAGGGGTGTCGTTTCGTCAGTGCATTCTGCTGGGTAGCAGCCATTAGCATGATGTCACGGCCTGCCGCCACACTTCACAGTGACTTCTCATTGCTCACGTGGCTGCCGTGGTGAGAGGAAGTGTTGCACTGTTGTCTGCCATCTGCCCCACCTTTTGTCCAGTGTTCCCTTTGGTTTTGGAGCTATACATGTTTGATTATGGGTAAAAGGAAGTCTTTAACACCTGAAACTATAGCTCAAATCACAGGGCTTCACAAAGCTGGGCACCAGACGAAATAAATAAGTGGAGAATGTCAGTGTGTGTGAGCGTTCAGTGAGGAACTGGGTGCAGAGTTTCAAGGCTGCTGGTGTTGAGTTACCGTCTGCCAGACCTCAGCCTCAACCCTCGAGGAAGACATCTGTTTGCACCTTAACTGTGTTCAAGAAGCAGTTGGAGAGCAACTGGCGAGTGTGGCGGCAGGTGGTGACATGCTAATGACTGCTACCCAGCAGAATGCACTGACGAAAAAAGACCCCCCCCCCCTGTGTGGTAGGCCTTTTTAATTTTCGTCACGGCACTATGCCGGGGCTCTCACCCGGTATAACGCCATGACGAGCACTGTATGGTTTATGTTGGTAAATACATGTAATAGAATATGGTGAGAAAATGTAAGTTCTCCTTGCTTGCATTTGTATACTCCAGTTATGTAATGTTAACAAAAAAAATAAAGATAACGGAGTGAAAGATAATAACGAAGTAAAGTGATGAGTACAGACAGGCTCGGACGGTAGAGTGTAACGCTAAGAGGAACAAGTATGGTTGAGGGACAGCAAGAAGACAGCTCTATGGTTGGAAGAAGAGAGAAAGCATTGCATCAGGGTGAAGCATAACTCAGCAGCCAGCTACAGCGAGTGTGATGGGAGAAGTATGTTGAGAAGAACTGGATTCAGAGAAATGGAGAGATGAATGAACCATTTAGGTAAGAGAGGTGGCTAGCAGAACAGTGGTAGCAGTGGTAACAGTGGTAGCAGTGCCTTCTGCTCAGAAGTGGAGAACGTGGATTCAATCCTGGGCGTGTGGGAACGTGGAAAAAAGTTTCCTTAAACTTTCAACCAATGTTAACCTAGCAACAAATATGTACCCAAATGTGTGGCACGCAGGTTAATACCTTTCGGTCTTTAAACTGTAGTGCTAAAAAAAAAAAAAGGCAATGGGCAAGTAAATGATGACCCAAAACACACTTTTTTTTCAACATCATTCAATAACACTACTTTGTGCAGATACCTATTACCGCGGATGTGAATATTCACATCAGGACTTTGCTTTCTTTCATGACTCACG
>NW_027199627.1:0-22500 GCF_038502225.1 Cherax quadricarinatus | reverse complement strand
TTAGCTCTCTTTTTACATTGCTTCACCACTCTCTTAACCTCTCTCTTTTTCTCCATATACTCTTCCCTCCTTGCATCACTTCTACTTTGTAAAAACTTCTCATATGCTAACTTTTTCTCCCTTACTACTCTCTTTACATCATCATTCCACCAATCGCTCCTCCTCCCTCCCGCACCCACTTTCCTGTAACCACAAACTTCTGCTGAACACTCTAACACTACATTTTTAAACCTACCCCATACCTCTTCGACCCCATTGCCTATGCTCTCATTAGCCCATCTATCCTCCAATAGCTGTTTATATCTTACCCTAACTGCCTCCTCTTTTAGTTTATAAACCTTCACCTCTCTCTTCCCTGATACTTCTATTCTCCTTGTATCCCATCTACCTTTTACTCTCAGTGGAGCTACAACTAGAAAGTGATCTGATATATTTGTGGCCCCTCTATAAACATGTACATCCTGAAGTCTACTCAACAGTCTTTTATCTACCAATACATAATCCAACAAACTACTGTCATTCGCCCTACATCATATCTTGTATACTTATTTATCCTCTTTTTCTTAAAATATGTATTACCTATAACTAAACCCCTTTCTATACAAAGTTCAATCAAAGGGCTCCCATTATCATTTACACCTGGCACCCCAAACTTACCTACCACACCCTCTCTAAAAGTTTCTCCTACTTTAGCATTCAGGTCCCCTACCACAATTACTCTCTCACTTGGTTCAAAGGCTCCTATACATTCACTTAACATCTCCCAAAATCTCTCTCTCTCCTCTGCATTCCTCTCTTCTCCAGGTGCATACACGCTTATTATGACCCACTTCTCGCATCCAACCTTTACTTTAATCCACATAATTCTTGAATTTACACATTCATATTCTCTTTTCTCCTTCCATAACTGATCATTCAACATTACTGCTACCCCTTCCTTTGCTCTAACTCTCTCAGATACTCCAGATTTAATCCCATTTATTTCCCCCCACTGAAACTCCCCTACCCCCTTCAGCTTTGTTTCGCTTAGGGCCAGGACATCCAACTTCTTTTCATTCATAATATCAGCAATCATCTGTTTCTTGTCATCCGCACTACATCCACGCACATTTAAGCATCCCAGTTTTATAAAGTTTTTCTTCCTCTCTTTTTTAGTAAATGTCTACAGGAGAAGGGGTTACTAGCCCATTGCTCCCGGCATTTTAGTCGCTTCATACGACACGCATGGCTTATGGAAGAAAGATTCTTTTCCACTTCCCCATGGACAATAGAAGAAATAAAGAAGAACAAGAGCTATTTAGAAAAAGGAGAAAAACCTAGTTTATGTATATATATATATATATATATATATATATATATATATATGCATGTGCGTGTCTGTGAAGTGTGACTAAAGTGTAAGTAGGAGTAGCAAGATATCCCTGTTATATATATTATATTATATATATTATATTATATATATATATATATATATATATATATATATATATATATATATATATATATATATATATATATATATATATATATATGTAGGATGGGGTCCACCTCTGGTGTAAATTGTGGGACCCAATATATATATATATATATATATATATATATATATATATATATATATATATATATATATATATATATATATATATATATATATATATATATATATAATATAATATAGCATTAGTAAAGAGAATGAGTGAAAGAGGAAGAAAGTACAAGTTGATAAAGGAAACAGCTTGGAAGTAACGTAAATATATTTTTAGTGTGATGAGAAGGAAATTGAGTCGTTATATGAATGTGACTGTGATGATGTGACTGATGATGTGACTGTGATGTGACTGATGATGTGACTGATGATGTGACTGTGATGATGTGACTGTGATGTGACTGTGATGTGACTGATGTGACTGTGATGATGTGACTGTGATGATGTGACTGTGATGTGACTGTGATGATGTGACTGATGTGACTGTGATGTGACTGTGATGATGTGACTCTGATGTGACTGGGTGATGTGACTGTGATGTGACTGTAGGTGATGTGATGGATGTGACTGTGGGTGATGTGATGGATGTGATTGTAAGTGATGTGATGTGACTGATGTGACTGTGACGATGTGACTGTGATGATGTGACTGATGATGTGACTGATGTGACTGTGATGATGTGACTGGTGATGTGACTGTGATGTGACTGATGTGATGGATGTGACTGTGGGGGATGTGATGGATGTGACTGTAAGTGATGTGATGTGGCTGTGGGTGATGTGATGGATGTGACTGTGATATGATGGCTGTGACTGTGAGTGATGTGACTGTGGATGATGTGATGGATGTGACTAAGTGATGTGATGTGACTGTGGGTGATGTGATGTGACTGTTGGTAATGTAAGTGATGTGACTGTGAGTGATGTGATGTGACTGTTGGTAATGTAAGTGATGTGACTGTGAGTGATGTGATGTGACTGTTGGTAATGTAAGTGATGTGACTATGAGTGATGTCACTGGGTTGGTTTGGAGTGGGTGGGGTTCTAGTGGGTAGGTCAGTGATTGGAAAAATAGTTGATGGGTGAACAAGGGAGTGGGTGGGTGGATGAGTTGAACAAAGGAGAGGGTGGGTGGATGAGTGAACAAGGGTGTGGGTGGGTGGATGAGTTGAACAAAGGAGAGGGTGGGTGGATGAGTGAACAAGGGAGTGGGTGGGTGGATGAGTTGAACAAAGGAGAGGGTGGGTGGATGAGTGAACAAGGGAGTGGGTGGGTGGATGAGTGAACAAGGGAGTGGGTGGATGGATGAGTGAACAAGGGAGTGGGTGGGTGGATGACTGACTGAACAATTGAGTGGGTGGGTGGGTGAGTGGGAGGATGAATTAGTGTGACCTAACTTACCTTGGAGAGAGAAGCATGGAGGCATCTCCATCACTACCTCACAAAGTCACGGGAGCAGGCAGAGATCTCCAACACTTCCTCCAACACCGGGAGGGAGGGGGGGGCTGAGATCAACGCTTCCTCCAACACAGGGAAGGAGCTGAGATCACCAACGCTGTCTCCAACACTGTAGGGAAGCACCAACACCTACACAACCATCACAGTGGTGGTGCTCTCACTGTTCTGGTCTGCGTCTCAGTGAGGCAACACCACCAGTATTAAAGCTGCGTGATCCCTTATGACGCCGCCGCCGCCGCCGCCGCCGCCGCCGCCGCCGCCACCGCCAATACTGTAGCCGCCACTGTCACAACCACAACCAGTGTCACAACCACTACCAGTGTCACAACCACAACCACTACCAGTGTCACAACCACAACCACTACCAGTGTCACAACCAGTGTCACAACCACCACCAGTGTCACAACCACAACCACTACCAGTGTCACAACCACAGTGTCACAATCAGTGTCACAACCACCACCAGTGTCACAACCACCACCAGTGTCACATTACTACCTTCTTCCCCACCACCAGTGTCACATTACTACCTTCTTCCCCACCACCAGTGTCACATTACTACCTTCTTCCCCACCACCAGTGTCACATTACTACCTTCTTCCCCACCACCAGTACGTGATTTTCTGACACTCCACATCAATCTACGTCAATCTCAACTAGACCTACTTCAATATCCACTCAACCTGAATCCAATAAATATCTATCCACTCAGTATGTATCCACTAAATCTGTATCTACTCAGCATGTATCCACTGTTGCAGCGCTGTACGACCCTTACGGATTTAGCGCTTGGTTATGATTATAATGTATCTACTGAACCTGCATCGACTAGTCTATACTCAGGTTATATTTTCTCCTCATTTTTTATAGAACCTCACAGTATACCACAAAATCCTTAATAGGAATACTGTAAGTCAGGATGTGGTATAGTCAGTCCTTCCAGCACCTGAGACTAACACCTAGGAAGACGCTATCAGTGTACGAGAGAGCAACACACATGTGGCAACGCTCACATGATTGCTAAGAAGGTTTTTCAGTTATCGTTTTAACTCGCGCAAATGCTAACGTTATCCAAGGAAATGCTTGACAGTACATTGCTCAGTCTTGAGATTGATCAAGTTAAATACGTTTATTATGCGCCCCATACCCGTCCTGTGGGCGATAGTTAAAAGATTACAGAGGTACATAATGGGTCCAGGGACTGGGCCGCAGAGGTATGATAGAACTAGTTACAAAGGTAATGAACTCCAGGTAGATCTGGTCACAATCATGGCAAGTTACAAAGGTAATGAACTCCAGGTAGATCTGGTCACAATCATGGCAAGTTACAAAAGTAATGAACTCCAGGTAGATCTGGTCACAATCATGGCAAGTTACAAAAGTAATGAACTCCAGGTAGATCTGGTCACAATCATGGCAAGTTACAAAAGTAATGAACTCCAGGTAGATCTGGTCACAATCATGGCAAGTTACAAAAGTAATGAACTCCAGGTAGATCTGGTCACAATCATGGCAAGTTAAAGGTAATGAACTCCAGGTAGATCTGGTCACAATCATGGCAAGTTACAAAAGTAATGAACTCCAGGTAGATCTGGTCACAATCATGGCAAGTTACAAAGGTAATGAATCATCTACACTCCTGTACATGGTTACAATTATGAACAAATTACAAAGTAATGAGCCACTGACACGTCCACACCCGGTCACAACTGTAAGGAGTTATCAGTACAAATATTAAGTACGTAGATCATACGTAGATCATAATCTGAAAACTAGGCACTCATAAGGCGATGTCTGCAAGGCCTCTATGAAACTCGTTTAGAAAAATAAAATATTGAGATTTGTAGTTGGTTTTGGCCATTATTTTTACTGAAGGACAAGCGAGAAGAAAGTCTGAGAGAGGGCTAGACAAAAGATACATCTGTCCCTTTAAATTTTACCCAGCCCCATCCCACAATCTGAGGGCAACAGGGCTACAGTAGCCTCTAGCTAGTGAGTCAAACCATAGTTACTTAACATCGTTGCCTACCATACTTCCATAACCTGTAAACAAGCACAAGAACTCCTTTATTCTCTGTTAAGGAAACACACGACCCCACGTACACGTGACCCCACGTACACACGACCCCACGTACACACGACCCCACGTACACACGACCCCACGTACACACGACCCCACGTACACACGACCCCACGTACACACGACCCCACGTACACACGACCCCACGTACACACGACCCCACGTACACACGACCCCACGTACACGCGACCCCACGTACACGTGACCCCACGTACACGTGACCCCACGTACACACGACCCCACGTACACACGACCCCACGTACACTCGACCCCACGTACACGCGACCCCAAGTACACATGACCTCAAGTACATACCACCTCATGTACACGCGACCCCACGTACACACGACCCCACGTACACATGACCTCAAGTACATACCACCTCGTGTACACACGACCCCAAGTTTGTAGATGAATGGTTCAGAGAACCGACATGTTGATAAATTAGACACATGTGCAACTCTTGGGTATCTTTATTGAGGAAACGTTTCGCCACACAGTGGCTTCATCAGTCCATACGTAGGAGAAACTTGAACAGGAGGAGAATGAGGTAATCAGTCCCTCAACCTTGAGTCGATGTGTTCAGTCCATCAATCTTGAATAGAATACGGCATATGAGCGGAGAAGCAGCTTATAAACCGTATGGCAGGAGAGGTGCAGCAGTCATAGGTGGTGTCACATTTGTTCAATGCGGAAGTAGGTCGTGCCCAAGAATTAGGCAAGCGAAGAATTCCTAAGTATTAAGATCCCAAGAAGTTGCAGTGTCTGACAGGTTTGTAGATGAATGGTTCAGAGAACCGACATGTTGATAAATTAGACACATGTGCAACTCTTGGGTATCTTTATTGAGGAAACGTTTCGCCACACAGTGGCTTCATCAGTCCATACGTAGGAGAAACTGTTTGAAGAGATAAATTAAAAATATTAGTTAATGGTTCACAGAGTTCCATTTTGCATTCTTACGGAATGCAAAATGGAACTCTGTGAACCATTAACTAATATTTTTAATTTATCTCTTCAAACAGGTGTCTGATATGTGGAAGATGGCTAATGTAATTCCTATTTTTAAAACAGGGGACAAGTCGTTACCGTCAAATTACCGCCCAATAAGCCTGACCTCAATTGTAGGCAAATTACTAGAGTCAATTATAGCTGAGATTATAAGAAGCCATCTCGATAAGCATAGCTTGATTAATGATACTCAGCATGGATTCACAAGAGGCCGGTCTTGTCTAACTAATGTATTAACTTTCTTCAGTAAAGCTTTTGAGGCTGTTGATCACGATAAAGAATTTGATATTATTTACTTAGATTTTAGTAAGGCTTTTGGTAGAGTTCCGCACCATAGACTGTTAAAGAAAGTGGCAGCTCATGGCATTGGGGGAAAAGTGCTCTCGTGGATCGAGTCATGAGACACAGAGAGTGTCCATAAATGGGGTTAAATCCGAGTGGGGATCTGTAACAAGTGGCGTTCCACAGGGATCAGTCTTGGGCCCGTTGTTGTTTATAATATATATCAATGATCTTGATGAGGGAATTACTAGTGATATGAGCAAATTCGCCGATGACACAAAGATAGGTAGGATAATTGATTCAAACGTAGATGTTATGGAACTTCAGGATGATTTAAACAAACTCTATTCTTGGTCAGAAAAGTGGCAGATGCAGTTCAATGTAGATAAATGCAAGGTTCTGAAGCTCGGGAGTGTCCATAACCCTTGTACTTATAAGTTAAATGATGTAGAACTTAGCCATACAGATTGCGAAAAGGACTTGGGGGTTATGGTGAGCAGCAGCCTTGTAGATGAATGGTTCAGAGAACCGACATGTTGATAAATTAGACACATGTGCAACTTTTGGGTATCTTTATTGAGGAAACGTTTCGCCACACAGAGGCTTCATCAGTCCATACGTATTGTAGATGAATGGTTCAGAGAACCGACATGTTGATAAATTAGACACATGTGCAACTCTTGGGTATCTTTATTGAGGAAACGTTTCGCCACACAGTGGCTTCATCAGTCCATACAAAGGAGAATCTTGAAGAACAGGAGGAGAATGAGGTAATCAGTCCCTCAACCTTGAGTCGATGTGGTCAGTCCATCAATCTTGAATAGAATACGGCATACGTGCTGAGAAGGAGCTTATAAACCGTTGGCAGGAGAGGTGCAGAAGTCATAGGTGCAGATCTCCCGACAGTGACAAACTTCTCTTCAAAGTGTATAGAAAACCTACCAACAAGGACGATCTTATACACTTTTATTCACACCAAGACTCCCGCACTAAGAGAGGAGTCCTCATTGGCTTCTTCTTGAGAGCTCTTCGCATCTCCAGCCCTTGTTTTCTAGAAGAAGAATGCACTTACATAACACAAGCCTTTACACGTCTTCAGTTCCCATCTTTCTTCATCCGAGATTGCAGACTCATAAGAACATAAGAACATAAGAAAGGAGGAACACTGCAGCAGGCCTGTTGGCCCATACTAGGCAGGTCCTTTACAATTCATCCCACTAACAAACATTTGACCTACCCAATTTTCAATGCTACCCAAGAAATAAGCTCTGATGTGCAAGTCCCACTCAAATCCAACCCATCCCACTCATGTATTTATCCAACCTAAATTTGAAACTACCCAAAGTCCTAGCCTCAATAACCCAACTAGGTAGACTGTTCCACTCATCCAAACCAATACTTTCCTATGTCCTTTCTAAATCTAAACTTATCTAATTTAAATCCATTACTGCGGGTTCTCTCTTGGAGAGATATCCTCAAGACCTTGTTAATATCCCCTTTATTAATACCTATCTTCCACTTATACACTTCGATCAGGTCTCCCCTCATTCTTCGTCTAACAAGTGAATGTAACTTAAGAGTCTTCAATCTTTCTTCATAAGGAAGATTTCTAATGCTATGTATTAATTTAGTCATCCTACGCTGAATGTTTTCTAACGAATTTATGTCCATTCTGTAATATGGCGACCAGAATTGAGCTGCATAATCTAGGTGAGGCCTTACTAATGATGTATAAAGCTGCAGTATGACCTCTGGACTTCTGTTGCTTACACTTCTTGATATAAATCCCAGTAATCTATTTGCCTTATTACGTACGCTTAGGCATTGCTGTCTTGGTTTAAGGTTGCTGCTTACCATAACCCCCAAGTCCTTTTCGCAATCTGTATGGTTAAGTTCTACATTATTTAACTTATAAGTGCTAGGGTTATGGACACTCCCGAGCTTCAGAACCTTGCATTTATCTACATTGAACTGCATCTGCCACTTTTCTGACCAAGAGTAGAGTTTGTCTAAATCCTCCTGAAGTTCCCTAACATCTACGTTTGAATCAATTATCCTACCTATCTTCGTGTCATCGGCGAATTTGCTCATATCACTAGTAATTCCTTCATCAAGATCATTGATATATATTATAAACAACAACGGGCCCAAGACTGATCCCTGTGGAACGCCACTTGTTACTAATCCCCACTCGGATTTAACCCCATTTATGGACACTCTTTGCTTCCTGTCTGTGAGCCATGATTCGATCCACGAGAGCACCCTTCCCCCAATACCATGAGCTGCTACTTTCTTCAACAGTCTTTGGTGCGGAACTCTATCAAATGCCTTACTAAAATCCAAGTAAACAATATCAAATTCTTTATCGTGGTCAACAGCCTCAAAAGCTTTACTGAAGAAAGTTAATAAATTAGTTAGACAAGACCGGCCTCTTGTGAATCCATGCTGAGTATCATTAATCAAGCTATGCTTATCGAGATGGCTTCTTATAATCTCAGCTATAATTGACTCTAGTAATTTGCCTACAATTGAGGTCAGGCTTATTGGGCGGTAATTTGACGGTAACGACTTGTCCCCTGTTTTAAAAATAGGAATTACATTAGCCATCTTCCACATATCAGACACTGCACCTGTTTGAAGAGATAAATTAAAAATATTAGTTAATGGTTCACAGACTTCCATTTTGCATTCCTTTAGAACCCTTGAAAAAACCTCATCAGGACCCGGTGACTTATTTTGCTTCAGTCGGTCTATCTGCTTCACAACCATTTCACTAGTGACTGTGATGTTACATAATTTATCTTCTTCTGATCCACTATAAAAATTAATTACCGGAATATTATTAGTGTATTCCTGTGTAAAAACCGAGAGAAAATAATTATTTAAAATCGAGCACATTTCATTCTCTTTGTCAGTAAGATGCCCATAGTTATTTTTAAGGGGACCTATCTTATCTCTGACTTTTGTTCTATAGACCTGGAAAAAACTTTTTGGGTTAGTTTTAGAATCCCTAGCAACTTTAATTTCATAGTCCCTTTTAGCTTTTCTTATCCCCTTTTTAATGTCCCTCTTAATGTCAATATAATGATTCATAAGATGACCCTCGTCTCTTTTGATACGCCTATAAATTCCTTTCTTATGCCCTAGTAGATATTTCAGCCTATTATTCATCCATTTTGGGTCATTTCTATTTGATCTAATTTCCTTATAAGGGATAAACGTTGTTTGAGCAGCATGTATTGTGTTCAGAAAACTGTCATATTGATAGCTCTCTTCGTTACCCCAGTCAACAGATGATAAGTGTTCTCTAAGCCCATCGTAATCTGCTAAGCGAAAATCTGGGACTGTTACTGAGTTATCCCTACTATCATACTTCCATTCAATTCTACATGTAATTGATTTGTGGTCGCTAGCACCCAGTTCCTCTGAAACTTCTAAATTATTAACAAGGGATTCATTGTTTGCCAGAACTAAGTCAAGCAGGTTATTACCCCTTGTAGGTTCTGTCACAAAGTGCTTCAAAAAACAATCCTGAACTACTTCTAAGAAATCGTATGATTCTAAATTCCCAGTCAAGAAATTCCAATCAATATGACTAAAGTTAAAGTCTCCTAGAATTACTACATTATCGTGCCTTGTGGCCCTAACAATTTCCTCCCATAGTAGTCTCCCCTGGTCCCTATCTAAATTTGGGGGACGGTATATCACACCTAAAATTAATTTTTCATGTCCCTCTGAAAATTCTATCCAAACAGACTCTGTATGTGTTACTTCAGACTTAATACCCGTTTTTATGCAACAGTTCAAGCGATCTCGGACATACAATGCCACCCCACCCCCCTTCCCGATACTTCTATCTACTTGGAACAATTTAAAACCCTGAATGTGACATTCTGCAGGCATGTCCCGACTTTTTGAATTAAACCACGTCTCAGTAATGGCAAATACATCTATGTTACCTGCACTAGCAACTAGTCTCAACTCGTCCATCTTATTCCTAGCACTGCGACTATTTGTGTAATAAATATTTAATGACCCTCCTATCTCTTTACCCTTTCTGCTCCTTTCTGTTATTCCACTAAACCTATTACTGTCATTGTCAATTAGTGCCACTGGCTTTCCAATATCCTCCTCATTTTGCCTATTACTAGTTCTCCTAGTACTCATGTTACTACCCTGCGACTTCACAGTTTTCCCGCCAAAACCCATACCACTAACTATTTCTAGTTTAAAGACCTAACAGCTCCCTCCACTGCGTTGGCCAGTGCTCCCACCCCACTCCTAGACAAGTGAACCCCATCCCTGGCATACATGTCATTTCTGCCATAGAAGAGGTCCCAGTTGTCAATGAATGTTACCGCATTTTCCTTACAGTATTTGTCCAGCCAGCAATTGACACCAATTGCTCTGGACAACCATTCATTTCCAACTCCTCTCCTTGGCAAAATGCCACATATGACAGGTTTCCCACCCTTCTTCCTAATTATCTCTATTGCTGACCTATACCTGCTAATCAGGTCCTCACTCCTACGTCTGCCAACATCGTTGCCTCCAGCACTGAGACAGATAATAGGATTGCTCCCATTACCTCTCATGATGTCATCCAGACGGCTAACAATATCCTTCATCCCAGCCCCAGGAAAACATACTCTCTGCCTCCTACTCCTATCCTTCAAACAGAATGCCCTATCCATGTACCTAATCTGGCTATCCCCAACAACAACAATGTTTTTACCTTCCTTGGCGTCGTCCGTAGTGATGCTCCGAGTAGTCGACTCACATTCGCCAGGTAGCATTACACCACTTGTAGAATTCGTCATGACGTTCTCGATGGTCTTCGTTGGGGTTTCTAGGGATGTCTCACTCACGTCTGCCAATGCTTCCTTGGTGCTCGTTGTGGCATTCCCAGTAGAACACTCACATTCGTCAGGTAGCACCGAGAATGAGTTGGAAGTTTCCACGGCAGTCTTCTGGTTTCTCGTTGTTTCTGCCTCTCCAACCGTTTTCTTAATCTTCAGCTTGGTTCCATGTTGCCCGACCACTGACCAAGCTCCCTTCTTAACCTGGGGACTCACAACAGGTGGATTACTACGAATCCTCTTGTTCTCCTCCGTTAATCGCCGTATCTCCAGTTTAGCAACTCTGAGTTCTTCTCTCAGCTGCTGGTAAAGCTGCTCAAGAGAGGGCATCCTGGTTCAGATTCACAGAGAGCACACAAACAGGTCTTCACAGAGCTAAGTACACGTACACATTCCTCAGGTCACGTGCGTCACACCTCACTCTCCGCCTATATATATATAATGTCTTTCTACCTCTGTATGTTAGAAGTGATCAAGGTCCCAGGACCGAAACGTTTTCTAATAAATATGTTATAGTGTTTGCTTACGTGTCTTTCTAAACCACCACCTCACTTATACACCACCTCACTTACACACCACCTCACTTACACACCACCTCACTTACACACCACCTCACTTACACACCACCTCACTTACACACCACCTCACTTACACACCACCTCACTTACACACCACCTCACTTACACACCACCTCACTTACACACCACCTCACTTACCACCTCACTTATACATCACCTCACTTGTACACCACCTCACTTGTACACCACCTCACTTGTACACCACCTCACTTGTACACCACCTCACTTGTACACCACCTCACTTGTACACCACCTCACTTACACACCACCTCACTTACCACCTCACTTACACACCACCTCATGTACACACCATCTCAGGTACACACCATCTCACGTATACACCTCATGTACACACATCACGTACACACCACCGCACGTACACACCACCTCACGTACACACCACCGCACGTACACACCACCTCACGTATACACAAGTACACACCACCGCACGTACACACCACCGCACGTACACACCACCTCACGTACACACCAACTCACGTACACACCGCACGTACACACCGAACGTATACACCACCTCACGTACACACTACCTCACGTACGTACTAACTCACGTACACACCACCGCACATACACACCACCTCGCCTACACACCACCGCACGTACACACCACCTCGCCTACACATAACGTCCACCAGAGCGCCCACCTCTCCAACAGCAGCTAACATCCCATGATACCCCGCAGTGGCCTCACTTGTCAACTCCAACAAACACACTCTCCTTCCAGGAGCAGTTTATTCTATTCACCCATGATAGTGTAACTTTCCGTTCATACTGGCGCATTCTCACACCTAAAAAAAATTATAACCGCTGAAATATAAACCTCAAATTCAAAGCAAATGCATTACCACCCCCTTCACTTCTTTCCCATCCCCTCTACTCATTAAAATCCACGACACCCTAAAATCCTGCCAGAGACTGTGGCAGGGGTTAGTGGACCTGAGAGCACATCCCCTCACTGTTTCAGGGGAGAGAGGAAGAATGGGGGAAGTGACTGCATGGATGAAGTTGTCTCACAGCAAACCAGTAAGCCTGAGGTGAATCCCAACACCTGTTAGGAAGAGAATAAAGAAGCAGAGAAAGAACAGGAGAATAGTTTGATAATACAGAAGACGCAATACTGTGAGGAAAGAGATGGAATGTCACTGATCAAAAAAATGCGATTATGTAAACTTGTAATTCAGAACAGAGTACTTTTTATGGTGTTATGGTTCACAGTGATGTTTATAAAACTCGATTTCAGCCAAAAAAAATGAGATAGTACCACCAACTCCAGAAGTAGAAAGAACGAGGAGTAAATCTCACCCAGAGAGATAAAGAAGGAGAGGGAAAATCCACGGTACATATAACATAAAAACGCAGGAAGATTTAGACATAATTTTAAAAAGTTAATGAGATTCCAGGGAAGAAAACACTTATTCTGTAAGTTTGTTTACAAGACTATACCAACACTGAGTGTCATGTATCAGTATTATAATAATTAATCTTGGTGAACACTTGGGAAATTAATTCTCCTGGATCATATGACCATGAAAATACTTGTTCATTTATTTAAACTAATAAAAATATTTGAAAATATAGGATAAATATTAAATACAGTTAATATATCTGATATAGTCCATCCTGGAATTTCTCATAAAAATCTAGAATTTGTTCAAAATTTCTTACATATACAGATAATGTTACATAAAGTATCAACATATTAGAGATTAACGTATAAATGTTTTCCATGTTTAGTAAAGGTTATAATAAAGGACCTCTCAAGGGAGGTTCCTTGACGCTGGTGAGGGGCTCTTGATCTAGGGAACTGGATCCGTGCTCCAGTTCCTTGAACTGAGCCTGAATGCCTTCTATTCCCCCCCTCCACAGGCGCTGTGTAATCCTACGGGTTTAGCGCTCTCCCATGATTATAATTACAATAATATAATGGAAAAAATTGATTTACTTTCATGATATATGACTAGCATCCATGGGACTGGGAAGGCTGTAACCCGCAGGGGTTCTTAACTGGGAGTATCCATACCCCTTGGGGTTTGGGAACCAAATAATGGGGGTAATGGGACTCAATCTCTGAACGATTAAAAATGAAAGTTGTAAAAATGTATAATCAGGTGATGTGTTGTTAGTTATCCTTATATGAGGTAACACTAAGTTGTTGACATCTTTTGAAGTCACACTGGTACCCATCAGCAGGGCCTACCAGATGGAAGGAAGGGTTCAGCCGGTACAGTGGTCCGGGGTCCGGCTGGTTCAGCCGGTACAGTGGTCCGGGGTCCGCCTGGTTCAGCCGGTACAGTGGTCCGGGATCCGGCTGGTTCAGCCGGTACAGTGGTCCGGGGTCCGGTTGTGAATCTCTGAAGGGACCCCATAGCCATAGACGTTTTATTTTAATATTAAGGTCTTCTATGTGTCAAACACGACTCGTTGATTTAACAAGACTCGTTGATTTAACAAGACTGAGTACTGAATCAAACATTGCCAGAGAAACTGATTTTGACAGCGGTGTTAGAAATTTTACCGACATATAAGCCAGAAAAGCTCATTACACTACGTAGTCTAAGTAAATATTAAACTCTCAAGAAATTATTTTATTTTGAAGGAACTTATTATACGTTTAAAAATTTAGGAACTTGTATAGTTATAGGCCAACAAAAATTAAAAAATCTATAAAGTATATGTTATCTGGTCATTCTGCTGGGCAGAAATACACCATTTACCAAAGTTTACCAATGGTTTTACTGGACTTCAAATTCTTAATTTTGAGAGAAGCCTCAACCTGCCCCCAGGAGACCCAAAGCAGTCTTGTTCCGCCTTGCATAATTTCTCTTGGAGACCCTGACTAATAGGGCTGGTGATGATAATTTCCACCGTCTGGTGAAGGAGGTACTGAGACATATTGGGCAATCCACTGAGGGGTCTGTAATGGTATAAGGGTAAGAACCCTGCTATAAGGTACGTGTATAGTGGCATTATAAGACTCCCATGGGCACTGTAACCCATGATCTCCCTTGTTTTTGCAATTAATAATGTAGAATGTTTTATGGGTTATGAAAGGAAATTGATACTTCCAGTATAAATGTAAATTTCAACATAATAGATAACGGAAATTAAAAAAAAAATATAGAAAGCAACAGCCGATGGTAAAATGCAGTAAGCAGATTAAATATAGTAAGATATAAACTAATGATAGTATAGAAGATAGAGGTGACCCCCCCCCCCCCACACACACACACGGTCCGGAGACCTGGTGGACCAGAGTACTGCAGTCTATAATGCAAAACTTCTTAAGGAGCATATTCGAGATTCGACGAGAGTAAGAAGGAATGAGAAACAAGACAAGATCGTGTTCTCATCTCCAACAATATCTTTAACTCAGTTTCTCGTTTTTCCCGTTTGTTTTAAATTACTATCTACCATGTGCTTGTTTGACAAAGCCTGTCATAGGTGGTTACAGCCATGTAACTTAAATTCCTCGCTTCTCTCCTCATGTAATCCCGTAATTATGTTTATAAAGGCTTTTGTTTTGATTCTGTCCTGTTTTGAAAGGTCTTGTATGTTTTTTATATCTTAATTACCTTCTTGTTTATTTATCCAGCTCTTCTTGGTAGTTTTATACTTAATCTTAGTTTTTAAATGGGTGGACTGGTAAGCCAGTGGAAGGCCTCGGACAGATGACCAAAAGCTCCAGTGACGGGTCATCAAATAACTTAAGACCCGTGTCTAGAAACAATTGCCTGTTTCCTGACGCATCTTACCAAGCCTAACCTCTCTTAGCAAGTCTTCTTGATGTTTAATCTAATTAAAAGTTATTCTCAGTGGCTTGTATCTATCTCACATTTTTCAGTTTATTAGTCCATCTTAAATTCTTTCTGTGCTTGATTTTATTTTTTTATCGGCAGAGCCAACAAACAATAACAGTTTTATTTCCGTGAACAGCTTCCCTCTGAAGATGAAAATAATTTGCATTCTATTTTTATTTCATTTCAAGCCTAACGTCAGCAGTGTCAGCAGTGTCAGCTGTGTCAGCAGTGTCAGCTGTGTCAGCAGTGTCAGCTGTGTCAGCAGTGTCAGCTGTGTCAGCAGTGTCCTCAGCTGGTACTGTCTGCTCTTCCATCTGTGTCTTTTCTCTAGCAGTTTTGGAATTACTGTCTTCTATTTTATACTCTTCTGGTCCTTTCATCATCATCTTCCCAGACCTTATGTTAACGTTATGTGAGACATCCTTATGTTAACGTTATGTGAGACATCCTTATGTTAACGTTATGTGAGACATCCTTATGTTAACGTTATGTGAGACATCCTTATGTTAACGTTATGTGAGACATCCTTATATTAACGTTATGTGAGACATCCTTATGTTAACGTTATGTGAGACATCCTTATGTTAACGTTATGTGAGACATCCTGAGCAAGCAGCACCTCTTGTTCCACTTCTCTCTTCTCCTTCATTATAACTGAATAACTATATTCATTTTTTTGTCTCAAGTATTTTATCTCCATCACTTTATCATCAATTATTACAAATTCCTGAACCATTTACTCTATTTTCTTACAATGGTTTCTCTGTGTTTTCTGCACTGGTTTGTATTTAATCCTTCAGTAATTCAGATTCATTTTTCAAATGTTCGTTGCGCTTATTTAGTTTCCATTACTCATTCCTGACTTAAACGATTTCTTCTATTTTTGTCTTTCTGTCCATTCATCCACTCGTTTTCTTTCCTCCTGGACTGACGGTAAATCCAGCGTCATCCTCTACACGCTACAATGTAAACACACACAGGAGGGAGTACAGATAATAAGCACGTCTGTTTGGCGCTCAGCAGACGGAGGATCAAGCCTCCACCACGTGTTGCACCGAATGACAGTATATGGGTTTAGCGCTCAAAAATGAACAATTTGACTTAAATTTATTTAGTGTAAACATGAGGTTACCGTTTTTTTTTCAGTACAGTACTCCATCTTAAAATACACAACTTTACCGCATCCTAATGATCAGCCATTCAAAATACTGACTTCCACGAGCTGGGACACCACTCACATGTGTCTCTGATATTGATTATAAGCACAGACGTCCTCTCTCTCCTATGACGCGATGCATGATGTCTGTCCACTCCTACTACAAGTGCTTACGTGTGTGTACACGCTTCCACTGCAAGTGCATGTATGTATATACTCCCACTGCAAGTGTGTGTGTGTGTGTGTGTATGTGTGTGTGTGTGTGTGTGTGTGTGTGTGTGTGTATGTGTGTACTCACTTCCACTGCAAGTGTGCGTATGTGTGTAGTGTACTCACCTAATTGTACTCGCTGTTGAGAAATGGCATTACCAGTTAAGCTTAATTTTAAATTTAAATATAGGGAACACTTAGCTGATAACAGACAGCAAATCGTCTACACAGCCGCCCCTGCAGACGAGGTCTTGAATTGTTGTCATGATCATCTCTCAACGGGCTGGAATAGATCATATTATGTAAACAATAATTTACCCCTGGGGGTGTTATGTCAGCATATTTCATTCACTGATTGCTGACAAACTTACTTGTTTGGACTCAAAAGTCCGCACCTTACTGCCGACTATAGGTTGATCACAAACTCCTTGCGACTCAAGAACTGCGCAGTCCCCCGTACTACAAGAAATTCGTAACCTACCTTGCTCTTGTAGCGTGAGCTATGGTGTTCTTCACACCTTCGACAGATATCGGTGACTTGATAGAAGCTGAAGTGTCCTTGGATGTCCACGTCTTCCATAGTCTAGGAATACGCACACTGGTACACTATGTTCCACAAGATTTGTCTTTATTGTTCACAATCTTATCACTAAAGAAGCTGATCACACTTCTCTGTAAGTGTTTATTGTGTTTTGTGAGACACTTTGTTCACACTAACGCACAGATCGTTCTTTGTTGGTTATCCTGGCATCAGTGTCACTCTCAGTAGAGTCAAAAGTAATCTGAAGACGCCACAGCAACCCACGCCGTTACTGCCCCCAGCACAAAGGAAAAGCTAACCTAGTACTTTTGCTTCCTTGCCACTTCCTCCATGAAGCAAAACAGAATGTTTGATTCTTGCTGTCTTAAGCATAGACAACAATATACACTATCTTCACCATGATAATAAAGTGGGAGCAGGATTTTCCTTAATTGTCCTGCTAAGGTAAGAGATGGGCTGTCTCTTATTAAACTACACTTTGCAACACTGGACTGCAAGGAGCGGCGGTCGCTTGACCACAGGTCGTATACTGGTACTGCATCTGGGATCAATTACTCGCTGTAGCAGTAAACACGATATTTGCCTCTTCTGAGAGGGCTGGGCCCCTCAGGGCTGAAAGGGGCTGAAGGGGGCTGATACCCCCTTCCTGGAGAAAATTTCTCCACACTCGCCTAATTGTGGTTGTAGGGGTCGATTCATAGCTCTTGGCCCTGCTTCTTCACTGGTCGCTACTAGGCCCACTCTCTCTGTCTCTCTCTCTGCTCCATGAGCTTTATTATACCTCTTCTTAAAACTATGTATAGATCCTGCCTCCACTACATTTTCCAGACTTATATACTTCCTGACAACTCTGAAGAAATACTTCCTAACATCCTTGTGACTCATCTGAGTCATCACTTAAAATTGTGACCCATTGTTACTGTGTCCCATCTCTATCCACCTTGTCTCTATCCTGCCCCTAACCACCTTGTCGATTCCTCTCAGTATTTTATATGTTCGTTATCATGTTCCCCACATCCCTCCTATCCTCCAGTGTTGTCAGGTCGATTTCCCTTAACCTCTCCTCGTAGGACATGCCCCTTAGCTCCGGGACTATTCTTGTTGCAAACCTTCGCACTTTCTCTATTTTTTTGACGTAATTGACCAGGTGTGGGTTCAAGACTGGTGCTGCATACTCCAATGAGCTTGACGTGCGCGCTAAACAGAAAATAGGTTTGATGGCGCCCATATGCTGCAGCAGTTGTTTGGGTGAAGTGCGCCTCAGGAGACATGCTCGGTAGTTGCAATGCTTCTCTTGTTATACTTCCCTGATTCTCCAGCTTTTACACTGATTTCTTGTGTGGAACTGTGTCGAAAGCCTTCTAGCAATCCAAGAAAGTGGAATCTAGCCTCCCTCTCTTGTTTTACTTCCCTTACGTTGTCGTAAAATTCCAGTACGTTTGTGACACATGATTTCCCTTCCCTGAAACTGTGCTGGTTGTCGTGTATATGCTTATTCCTTTCTATGTGCTTCATCACTCTTCTGATAATTTTCTCCATGACTCTGTATACTATGCATGTCAGTGACACTGGTCTGTAATTTAATCCAGCGTGTCTGTCTTTTTTCTTAAAAACTGGGACTGCGTTTGATGATGTCTACACAGTCGCCCTGTATCGATAGGTGTGTTGAGGTTGTTGTTAGTGGTACACACAACGCCTCTGCTCGCTGTCTCAGGACCCAGGGAGAGATGTTGTCTGGTCCTACCGCATTTGAGGTATCTAGTTCCCTTAGCAGCGTCTTCACCACCACCTCAGGTGTGTGCAGTGTGTCCACCACTTATTGGTGTACCTCATCATCCCAACTTCCCCGAGTGTGAGTGTACGTGCGTATGTGTGCGCGCGCGCGTGCTTGCTTCCTAGGCAAATGTGCGTGTACTCGCTTCCACTGCAAGTATATGTGGGTACTCCCACCGTAGGTGTGTACTCCCACTGTAGGTGTGTACTCCCACTGCACGTGTGTACTCCCACTGCAAGTGTATGTGTACTCCCGCTGCAAGTGGATGTGTGCTCCCATTGCAAGTGTGTGCTCCCGCTTCAAGACTGTACGTGTGTACATCCGCTTCAAGACTGTGCGTGTGTACTCCTGCTTCAAAATTGTGCGTGTGTACTCCCGCATCAAGACTGTACGTGTGTGCTCCCGTTTGAAGACTACGTGTGTACTCCCGCTTCAAGACTACGTGTGTACTCCCTCTTCAAGACTACGTGTGTACTCCCGCTTCAAGACTACGTGTGTACTCCCGCTTTAACTCTGTACGTGTACACTCACTGCAAATGGGTGTTGTGTGTGTGTACTCCCACTATGTGTGTACTCCCACTTTGTGTGTACTCACTTATTTGTGGTTGCAGGGGTCGATTCATAGCTCCTGGCCCCGTCTCTTCACTGATTGCTACTAGGTCCTCTTTATCCCTGCTCCATGAGCTTTATCATACCTCGTCTTAAAACTATGTATGGTTCCTGCCTCCACTAAATCACTTTCCAGGCTATTCCACTGCCTGACAACTCTATGACTGCAAGTGCATGTGCAAGGGTGTACTCCCAGTGCAAGTGCATGGGTGTACTCTCAATGCAAGTGCATGGGTGTACTCTCAATGCAAGTGCATGGGTGTACTCTCAATGCAAGTGCATGGGAGTACTCTCAATGCAAGTGCAACTCTCAATGCAAGTGCATGGGTGTACTCTCAAAGCAAGTGCATGGGTGTACTCCCAGCAAGTGCATGGGTGTACTCCCAATGCATGTGCATGGGTGTACTCCCAATGCAAGTGCATGGGTGTACTCCCAATGCAAGTGCATGGGTGTACTCCCAATGCAAGTGCATGGGTGTACTCCCAATGCAAGTGCATGGGTGTACTCCCAATGCAAGTGCATGGGTGTACTCCCAATGCAAGTGCATGAGTGTACTCCCAATGCAAGTGCATGGGTGTACTCCCAATGCAAGCATGTGTGCTACACACACACCCGTGTTCCCCCAAGGCAGAGAATGAGAGAGAGAGAGAGAGAGAGAGAGAGAGAGAGAGAGAGAGAGAGAGAGAGAGAGAGGGGGGGAGAGAGAGAGAGAGAGAGAGAGAGAGAGAGAGGAGGGGAGAGAGAGAGAGAGAAAGAGGAGGGGAGAGAGAGAGAGAGAGGGGGGGAGAGAGAGACAGAGAGGGAGAGAGAGAGAGGGGGAGAGAGAGAGGGAGGGGGAGAGAGAGAGGGAGGGGGAGAGAGAGAGGAAGAGAGAGAGGGAGAGAGAGAAAGAGAGAGAGAGAGAGGGAGGGGGAGAGGGTGAGTGAGAGAGAGAGAGGCACAAGGAATGAAAGTACATTCACCATCACACTTGTCAGTACACTGACAAGCATGAGAGGTGTATGAACCAACCTTCTCCTAAACCAGTGTGTGGCCAGGTATTGTGCGGAATATTTAAGGCAACAGCGGAGCTTATCGTGACTGCTAGAATGACGCTGACAAATAATTTCTGAAGACATCATCTAGATACAGGACGATTAGGAGAGGATGATGTGATCCATAAACTGACAGAAGTTATTTAATATAAACATATATCAGCCTCCAATCCTGGGGACAAAAAACCAACTTACAACCAAATGACATAGATATTTAGAAGAATGGCATAAAAAACAAGTTGATGAAGACAAATACAACACCTGGGTATTGCTAGTTGAGAGACGATTCATTAAGCAGAGAAAGAAGACTTGTAGGTCAGAGATGAAACACTAGTGGCAGTGGATACAAGGGCGCAGGTGAGACTTCTGAAGCTGTGATCTGTGACCCTGGAATTGGAAGTTCTGTTTGACGTGTAATAGTTGAACTATTGTAGGAAATTCTGTCTGTTACTAAGAGCAAGAACTGTAATAAGAAGGATCAGATTTTCTCTGCAAGATTTCATAATGATACTTTGATCAAAGGTTCATAATATCGACACACTGGCAAATAATATAAATGTGCCACACCTGGGTATCTACCGGAGTCTTAGCACCCACCAGGTCTATAGTATTCCACGTTTAACTTGACCACTTACACGACAACGAAATTTCATGGCCACTAGCAAGCCTGGGCCATGCTTGTCAGTACTGTATCACCACCTCCACTGTCATCATCCCTCTACTGTCTCTGTATCCGTCCCTCATATGTCTGTATCAGATCAGTATTGTCCCTGATGGGCGAAACGTTTCTCAAATGAAAATACCAATCTGTTGCAAGTGTCTTATTCATCACTACAAATCGTAGTCAAACCAGATACTACAAAGATTTAGGAGATCTAATGAGTAGAAGTCTAAAGTCTAGAAACAAGTATACAATTGTTCACGATAAAGATCTTTATCCTTCTTGACTTGTATGAGGAAGTATAAATAAAAGTGTAAAATGTCACATTTCAACTTTGTATAATTTAGTAAGACCTTATTAGAGTATTATAATTTTAGATTATTATAATTATAATTAATAATTATTAAAAGATCGGCCGTTTCCCACTGAGGCTGCGTGACCCCATCCCCCCCAGTACTCTTGCCAGAGGCGCTACTACACTACCTGGAGTTTACCTGGAGAGAGTTCCGGGGGTCAACGCCCCCGCGGAACTTATAATCACTTTTCAACAACTCTAGTTCGACAACACCCACAACCCACAACACCCACAACCCACAATTTTTTCTCGTTTTAACTAATTTCATCAGAAAAAGTCACGTCAACAACCCACAACTTATAACCACTTTTTTGGTATCTCTAGTTCGACTACATTACCCACAACCCTCATCACTTACCAGTTTATTCACATTTTATTCGATACAAATTTTTCCCCTTCTTTTTACTGAATCTTAAATGTAATACACATTCCTCCCTACATTACTAAAATTCTAATAAAATCCTCTCCATACCCATCCCCTTGTATCCACATAAATTGATATTATACTCACAACAACTAATCTCACTACCCAACTACTGCGACATGTTTCAACACCCTCCATTCTTTTCCAATATATCATAACTTTTC